>NC_048894.1:75424223-75448228 GCF_011077185.1 Oxyura jamaicensis
GAAAGAAAGAAAGAATGAAAGAAAGAAAGAAAGAAAGAAAGAAAGAAAGAAAGAAAGAAAGAAAGAAAGAAAGAAAGAAAGAAAAAGAAAGAAAGGAAGGAAGGAAGGAAGGAAGAAGGAAGGAAGGAAGGAAGGAAGAAAGAAAGAAAGAAAGAAAGAAAGGAAGAAAGAAAGGAAGAAAAAAGATTATAAACCAGCTTGCTCTCTTATTGGGCACAGTATGGATAAGATTTACAATTTAAGTATTGCAAATATATTAAATTTATAATTTAGAGGATGCTAAAAATGAAACATCAGTTGAAAACAAATTTTGCAGAATATAGGCATTTTATTGTGAACATATCTTTTGGTGGGTTGTAATAATTTATTCTCCGATTTTCTTTTACTCTTCTGTCCAAATTGTATTGCAATATTACTTGAGCTATAGTAATTTAGAACTGCAAGTGCTATATTTATTTTCCACAGAAAAAGAAATCTCAGTATCTCTCCTTTCTAGCATCCTTTTATGAGCCTCATACATACCAATAATGTAGTCACAAAACATTTTTTTTAGTATAGGACTTAATATGTCTCCAAGAAAGACATTTCAGTAATAGGCTAGGAAATGTTATAATATACTTTAATATACTTTATAATATGTTAATATAATATGTTAATATAATGTAATATAATGTTAATATATGTTAATATAATATATATATATATATGTTAATATAATATAATATGTTAATATAATATAAAATGTTATAATATACTTTAATTTTAGGTCAGAGAAAAAAAAAAAAAAAGAGTAAGTCTAAGCTGATATTTCAGTTCATATGACACTGATATTTCATAGTTCATGTGAGATTATAAAACTCCATCCTAAGCCCTAAACCCTAAGTAGACAAATTTACATTTACATAATTTGATGGTATTTCTTACCATCAAATGATGGTATTTCTTACCATCAAATTATGGAAAATCTGTCAAAGATTTTCAGTAAATATTTATTCTGCACAAGCTTGACCTATAATATATGGAAATAATTGCTCTTTCATTTTATTTGGAAATCAGATTATTTGGTTCTGAATTAAATTCTGAAATTCCACTAATCATATGTGATACCAGATTTGGGTTTATTTTCATCATTGAATCAAAAATTCACAAAATGACTTATGTTGGAAGATTCCTTTTGAGATTGTTTAGTCCATCCTTCACAGTAAAAGAAAAAACAAACAAACAAACAAACAAAAACAAACAGACAAAAACCCTTTGTTTTTATGCAACTTCCTGTATATTAGTTTTTGACCAGTGCCTCTTTTCTTGTCACTGAACATCATTGTGAAGGGCCTTGCTCCATCTTCTTTACTCCCTCCCACCAGAAATTTATACACATTGATAAGATTCCCTGAGGCCTTCTCTTCTGCAGGGTGAACAGTTACAGCTCTTTGAGCCCCTCCTTGTATGACATATACTCCAGTTTCTTAATTGTCTTTGTGACCCTTTTCTGGATTCACTCCAGAATCTCCATGTCTGTCTTGTATTGGGCAGCCCAGAATTGGATCCAATGCTCCACTCCTGAACTTTACCTTCCATTGTTCTTTTCTTTTTCTTTTCCATTGAAAAGTCAGGTACAGTAATTTTGTATGTCCCAAGTTTTGATTCAACAGAGGAAAGGGAACCATTTTAGATAACTTCAATACAAATAATAGGTATTAGAAATCTTGGGAAAGAATCCAAAATGAATAAATTGTCAAGTTTCCACTGCTGATCATTCCTCTGAAATTTTGTTCAGCTTTTATATGTCAGAGTGGGAAAAGAAGGGGGGAAAAATGTAGAAATGATTTATAGTTCCATAGTCAAATATCACATTCCTGAATAGCAATACTACTCAAAAAACACATATGTCAGAGTACTTTGGGCAAATGGGGTTTAAAGTTGTTAGTATAGCATGGAATATTATTAAATGCATAGGACTTGATGATCTTGTGATCTGTCAACACACCTATAAATCCATTAAATTTACGTATCTTGTTATTGAGTAGACTACATAGAAAAACAGGATTCAAGTCAAATTGATACTATGTTTCAGATACGAAAAAAACAATTGTAAATGTTCTTTTAAAAATATCTAATAGGCATGCTTTCCATTATGACTAGTATTGTAACTACATCCACCGTCATTTTCATTTGCAAGGTTCAGACAATACTGAAGGGAATTAACCTTCCTTGCATATATCCTCCCGATAATTCACAATATATATTTTTCCCCTTTCCCAGCATTCATTAGTAATAGCAGCCACTCTGTTTGTCTTATTATTATTCATTATTATTTTGTTATATAAACTTCAGTCGTTACCATTGAGTGATAACAACAACAAAAAATGCTGACTTTATATTACCTAGTGTATTCCTCATATATATAATATGTAAATAATATATACATATATGGTGAAAGAGCATTTAAAACCTTCTTAAAAGTGTATGGATTTCCAAAACCTAAAAAATCACATTCATATGCAAGTCTTAGCTCCTACCACATCCTAGGTGCATTATATCACATGCAAGTGTGGAAAGAACAGCAAAGTATGAGATGTTTTAAGTGCTCATGGAGACAAGATGAAAAAGGAGATTTTTTTGGTGATCTTTTTTTCCAGAAGAATGTCATTCAAACACTCTCATCATTTATTTGTAGTGACATAAATGCTTCTCCAAAGCCCTAGATACTTCTTTCTGACTTGGATATCTATGCTGAACAATCTGAGCCTGGGTAGAAAATTCATAACATACTAGAAAAAAAATAATATGAAGCAAAATATTAAGTTGAAGTGAAGAAAAGGAAAGTGGTGATCAGAGACATGGATGCTTATATGTGTTGTTTCTAGCAGCTGCAGCTGTGGCACCTGATCACATAATCTCTCATAATCTCATTGCAAAAGAAACTCCAAAACTCTGGTTTCTGTTGGAGACTGTAAAAATATATTTGGACAAAAACCCAACCAACCATATCTATCTGTAAACTGAGATTAAATTCAAATATTTGAGAGGAATTAGAGATGACTCCACTTAACTGCATATCTAAATAAGACTTAACTAGCTCACAGAACAGCTATGGTACCTGCATGAAATAGAGCTATGTGGATATGTTATGTAAAATGGCAAGCCAGTTGCACTTGTGTGACTAATATTTATCACTGTAAGTGACATCTCATTTTCTTATGGTTGTTATGAACAGCATGGTTCTTATGGACAGTTACAATATTTACAACTTGCTACAGACACTTGAAATCTAGGATGCAGGAAAAGACCTCCAGAGAATGAATTTTTGTTGAATATTATTTGCATATATATATATATATATTTATATATATTCTTTCATTCTTCAGACTGTAAGGGATTGATATACTAAATATCCATGAAGAGTGAGACCACTTGGAGCAGTCCTATAGGAAGAAGAACTTTTGTCCTGGAATAACACATGCACATGAAGACTTCTGAATATGCAGGAGTGCACTACCTACAGTTTGTGGATACAAAGTGTGCTACTGGCTCCTGCCTGGTGAAGAAAAATGAGAGCGTGTGCCACTACAGCCTAATCCCATACTGTTTCCCAGACACAAAACATTTCTCATTCTCTCCCAGGGCTGGCAAGTCCCTGTACTACCAGCTATAATTTTTACTCTGGTAGGTTGCTCATTAAAGATTTATGCTAATTCATATTGTACTGATGTATTAAAAACAAGGTAAAGATGGATTGCTTATTGCATTTTTCTATTTTTTAAATTCTAGTGAATTCAAAAAGCATCCCGTCTTTCTCTTCTGATAGCAATTGCTCATACATTAAGAAATGCAACACTTAAAATGTGAGTGACCTTAATTTATCCCCTCCCTCTTGTGTGTATGTGTATGTACTTATATCAACATAATGCTTTATTCTGCATTCATCTTTTTTTTTTGGCCTTGTTTTGTACAGGAAGAATTAACTTTCACAGACAATTGTAAAGCTGCTGTGCCCATTTTCTTTTTGTTTTCTTTGTGGGATGTTATTCGTCTGGCAAGATCAAGAAACTTCGGAATGCAAATATTATCTCTCTCTAGTTCTTTGTTTCTTTGGAAAATTTACTTATGTTGTTTAATTTGGTTTCCCAAACTAGAACACAGTTCACAAAGGTGTTAAACAGGTTGTCCTACATCCTAAATAATCTTAAGGATAAAAACTGAAAAATGCTAACAGTACACCTGTGTGTTTTATAAAAATATTTGAAGTTGCTTATGGAGGCTTTTGACCATAAGCAGAAGCATAACACTGAAAATACATGATAAGGGACATGTACTTAGGATGTAAATCTGATATACAACCTCAAAATTAGGCTAAACATAAGCATAACTACAACAGTGGGAAATATTCATTAATGTTGGTTTACAGTTTTGTTACATTTGCTTTTGTATTTGAAGTATATCACAGAGGCTGAATTGTCAGCCAACTGTAAAATACATTTAGGAACTCCATTTGAAGGGACCTATAGATTTATGTCAGGGATGCTGTGAATAATGCAGAAATACAACTTTTTGAAAGGAAAAAACAAAACAAAACAAAACACACACACACACACACAGGAAAAAAAAAAAAAAAAAAAAAAAAAAGGGAAATTATAAGTAGCCACAAGTACACATTTCAAAGAACAAAATAACACTACAAATTTTCTTGCAAGTCTCTCTTACACGCGTTAGGGTGTCAATTAAAGCTTTACATACTTTATAAAATGCTATACATACTTTACTGAATGCCATACCTTCTAATGCAAAGTGCTGTCATTGCCAATATTCCATTAATTATTTATTTTTTTTTAACCCTCAAGGAAGCTTAAAAGAGGAACCAATTTTCTTTCCCATATGGATTTTTTATTAACTTCAATCCCCAAATATAGTGTTGCATTCAAAATATTGTTAGATAGAATTTGTTATTGTTAGATAGAATACTTGTTACTGCTTGTTACTGTTATTTAATGCTTCAATTGCAGCATAGAAAGATAAACAAAAGTAAAGCAAATTAACCGTAGACATTTCATGAATTAGAGACTTTGCTGTCATAGCTAAATCAAATAAAACAAAGCTACAGGCAGGTCAAGCAAAGTTCTGACTGAGCAGATCTGACAAGTCTCTGTACTGAGTCCCTTCCAGCTCAAAGAGAACTTGTGGCCTCTTACTAGCAGTGACAGTACTATGTTATTGGGCTTCACAGTCAGGTAGTGAGTGAGGTGTAGGACCAAGTTTGTACCCTGAGCTGTGTTACATGTCTCTGTCTCTTACTGACTTCATTCATTTCACAAAACTTTATCATATTAAGTATCTAACCAAATAACTAAAATCTCTAAACAAGCAGACTTGAAGGCATTGCTACACTCAAAGAAGTCACCTGTGATTGTGTTACCCATTAGAAATTAGATGTTGCTTAGCAAATGAGACAGTGAGAGATAAGATTTGGGTAACGTTTCCATGGTGTAAATATCTAGAGATCCTAAAGAAGAATTTAAATTCCTGGAAGCTTCTCTGTTACTTCTAACTACATCATTTGTTCTAATAAATCTCACTGCAGAGTCCCACATTTCAAAGCCTTGAATGATCATGTCATTAACAATGTTACTGCTGCTTTTACTTGTCTTTTTCTGCTGCATAAAGTTGTTGTACCACACAAACTGTTCTGTTTGGAGGCAGGAAGTCTCAGAATTTGGTCATATAGGATATATTTGAACTTAAAGTCATATACAAAGTCATTCAAGGTATTAAGACTAGTTAGTGCGACAGCTGAGATTCAGACCCTTAGTTTCTACTTTGTTGTGTAACATTATGGGGTATAATGTTGCAGGGGCTGAAGGCAATTAAAATGTGCATTGGAATTTGCCTAATAATTACAATAATAATAGCTTTTGCTATGGAATTTACTGCATTGTTTGTAGAGCAAAAGCTACATCAGTGGTAAGAAATAGCAACAGCTTATCTGAAAAAGCCAGATGTCTTGATGGAAGGACAGAAATATTGAATGGAGAAGGTAACATAGTACATGATCCTTCAAGTTTACCTGATAAATGAAATGAGGTTGAAATTGCCATTAAGTACAGTCTGTTTAGAATATTTATTATTGGATATTTTTTATATGATAATAAACAAAACAAAACAAAACAAAAACATGTTATAGTGAGGGTTCTAACCAGAACTGGTTTGATGGTGATGATTTCATTGAGAAATTAATTTGTAAGCCAAATTAAAAGAGGATTCTCCTGAAGCCAATACATAAAATAAATATACAAAACAAATACCAAGACATAAATGTGATAAAAATAAAATAAGGGGTTGAATAAGTCTGCCAAGAAACTTCTCTACTACATGTTCTCCATAGACTGCTTGGCATTTAGTATGAAAATATTTGGTAGCTTTTTTTTTGGCATTAACATATTGACTACTTTTAATATGCTCTTTGAACTCTTGTTAAATAATCACACTTGAAAGTTACTAAATAAATCACCAATAAGGTTTCATCATCTCACTGGGTCAATCATCCATAGATCAGAGATTTTTTTTTTATTATTATTATTATTGCTTATTTTATTTTATTTAATTTTAATTTTATTTTATTTTATTTTATTTTATTTTTTTGTTTTTAAGCATAGTGGAGAACTGATATGCAACCGATTAATTCAACTAGAGAAAGCAGGACCTTGCTAGGGTGTTAAAGAACTGTAGACTGTAAGATTGTGCGTATAAGCACAGGCAACTAATTTTAAAAATAAGAGCTTCCTCATTAATCTTAAGATGTCTCTCCTGTTTTCCATGCGACTACAGACCTTCTTTCATCCCTGTTTTCTTCAGGATACTTGTCCTTACTATCTTCTTCTGGACTTGTTCTTTGGATGTCCTTCTCGGGCCCCCTCATGACAGGGGTTCATGAATTTTCCATTTTTCTCTCCCGATTTATTACTTTTTCCCATTCTTATCTCAATCACTGCCTTGCTGATCTCTTCTCCTCCCATGTTTTTGCTGCTGTTGGGCTCTTTCACTGAAAGAAAAACTTTGGTGATAGTTCAACAGCAAGTGAGAGAAGTGCATATTTTTAATCCTGAGACTCCCTTGATTCCATTTCTGTAGTACTAAAAAGGCAATAAAGTAGCGTAGTGGTTTTGTCTAGGACAGAATTAATTTTTCTCATGGTAGCTGTTACAGTGTTTAGGGTTTAGGATGAGAATAATGTTGATGTTTTAATTGTTGCATAGAAGTGTTTACATTAAGTTAAGGACTGGTGTGATTTTAAGTCAAAAAATATTGCTGTATGAATGCTATCTTCATAGAATCACATAATCATAGAATGGTTTGGGCTAGAATGGGCCTTAAAGATCATCTTGTTCCAGCCTCCCTGCCATTGCTTTTAAGCCCCATCCAGCCTGGCTTTGAACACCTCCAGGGATGGGGCTTCCACTGTTTCTCTTGACAACCTGTTCCACTGACTCACCACAGTCATAGTAAAGAATTTCTTCCTATCATCTAATCTAAACCTACCCTTTTCAGTTTAAAACCATAACTCATTTTCTTATCACTACACTTCATGAGGTTTGCACAGGCCCCCTTCTCAAGCCTGTCCAGGCCCCTCTGGATGGCATCCCTTCCCTCCAGCATGTCGACTGCACCACACAGCTTCTTGTCATTGGCAAACTAGCTGAGGGTGCACTCAATCCACTTTCTATGTCACTGACAAAGAGCGCTGTTCCCAATAATGACACCTGAGAAACACCACTCAGTATTGATCTCCACCAGGATACTGAGCTGTTGACTTCAACACTTTGAGTGCAACCATCCAGCCAATTCCTTACCCACTGTGTGGTCCATCCATTAAAGCCATGTCTCTCCAATTTAGAAACAAGGATATAATGTGGGACAATGTCAAATGCTTTGCAAAAGCCCAGGTAGATGATATCAATAAATGTCAGTAAATGATATTCATCTTCTGATTATGTATTTTTTCTTTCAATATAAATGAAAGAAATTTGCAAATTAAACAGTTGGCACATTATTACAAGATGGATGGTGATATTTCCTGTAGAAGGACAGGAGTCATCTAATTCTCTTGCATTTGATGACTTCAGCACTGCTACCAGGGCTGCATGACCAGCAAGGTGCTGAGCACATTCTGCAAAATGTTCAATACCAGTAATCTCTAGAATATGTGCATATGTGTTTGGGTATGACATGACATGTTTATATGTTGTGTTGGTGTTCATTACCCTTGAAAGGTATTTATTTACTTCCAAGACCTGGCTGCAGGTGACATTGGTTTTCATGGAGCTTAAGCTCCAATGAAAGCATTGACTTTTATTACTTGTCAGTTTTCTGTCAAACCTCTAGAAGGTTTTGAAAGTGTAATCTATATGCTTTGTACATTAAGTGAGGCAAATAGCCTGTGAAGCTTCATTTACAAATTCTGCTCAAATCCTCATGAATTGCACATTTCCTGTCTGTGATACCTTTTGAAAATGAAGTGGTTTCATTATCCTGTCATAGAACAGGCAATATCTTGTCATCTTTTCATCTCTCTCTTTTTTTTTTTCTTTCTGTTTTTCTGTCTCTCAATATATCTTTTTATAGTTTAAAAGGAAAAAAAAAATATCTGAAGTTATCTTGCAACATATTTCCAAATAAAACATTGAAAATTTATGAAAAAAAGATAAATAATTGTTTTGATTAAAAAATCCAAACAGCTTCTGTACAATGATATCACCCATGCCTAACTGATAGATTTTATAAAGAGTGAATGTTTATAAAAATGGTCAGGTCAAGAAATTAACAGAACTAATGAACAACCTGTTTCTTTAACTCAAAATCAGTATATGCTGAAGCCTTCCTATTTTGGAATTCTGACCCACTTTACTGGAAAGAAAGCCTCACTTATATTCATCTCTAACAAGGCCTTTAAATCTTGGTCTAGCACATGTTGTCATAGTTAAATGGACCAAAACAAGCTGAGAACTGTTGCTCACTGTATTCAATTAAATGATTAGAGGAAAGTAGGACACAGGAATTAGTAATGAAGAAAAATACTATCCAGTGAGTCTTCATCCAAAGTTTAATTTAAATTTTAATTTAAAATACATATTTTGGATATTGGGTGAAATTCTGAATTATTACATAATATATGGGATACTTCACCAAATTAAACATTAAGTAAACTTAATGATTAAAACTTATCTTGTTTGTAAATTACTGAGATTATTTGAAATCACTTGTGACATCCCTAAATGCAGTCTGTTTTTAAAGCCTCTTGGAAGAGTGTGCATAATGTGTACAGTATTACAATGGATGTAAACATCTATATTATTAGGGATGATGTGGGTATGTTACAGGTGTAAACACACGGGCAATGAAAATCTTTAACAAAAAAACAAAAAACAAACAAAAAAAGTTGTCTCAGGCTCTCAGGCTGATATGCACAGGGAGAAGGCTAAGACTATCCATTCTTAGCAATGATAAAATACACTTACTTTTCATCTTTTTTTTTTTTTTTTTTTTTTTTTTTTTTTTTTCCCCACCAGAAATAAGCATGGGTTGTAAAATTACCTAAGTCAGCTTTTCCTATAAAAACAGCAGAAAGTCCTTGCACTCAAGATACAATGCTCTTGAAACTGTAGAGTAGACTAAGTAAAAAGAAAAATGTCCATTAAAACCAAAGCTGCTTGATTCTAAGAGATTAATGCTCGATTCTAGGAGAAAAACAGATCAACAAACAATCAACCAAACAAACAAACAAATAAAAAACAGCTTCATGGATGCAAGGATTATTTGTAGAACATTAACTATATTTAAACAAACAAAATACCTTTTTCAGTACTGTCTACATAATCATTTTGTGTTGCTTACTATTTTTGCTCTCCCTTACCCTGTCCTTAAATATCAATTTCCTGTTCTCCTTTTTCCTGATGTTGTTCTCTCTGCTCCATTCCACTCTAAGGGATAACCTAATGGTACTGAAATTTGTGGTAAGACTGACTACCTTTGACTTGAAAAATTGCCTATATTTCTGTACACGATTTCTTTTTGCTGTGCCCTTTCGTATGCTCACCTCTAAAGTCAACATTACACCTCCAAGCAAACACATGTAAATATTTTTGCTAGTTAAGACTTTTTTTTTTTTTTAAGTAAAATTTTATATCAATCATTTTGAATTGAATATTTCCCTCTAATTGAGTGAATTTACCTCCAATAGTCTTATTATTCATCAGGGAAAATAATAAAATGTATGGGAGTTCTGGAAAAAAAAAATAGTTTTATTTATTTTTACAGTTTTATAACTGTTTATCAACGAACAGATGTGGAAGTCAGGAAAAAGAAATATAGAAAATCAGTCACAAGTAAGCTTGTCTTATGCAGAGTGGAAAGCTAGAAATGACGCATTTGATATTTTTGAAGTACAAAAGAGTGATTGCCATGAATTGTTACTTAATAATTCTAAGCAAATGATTAAGCAATCATTGTCAGCAATTCCATGTTTTCAAAGCAGGTTGGAGAATTAACAAAGTAGAACTTAGTGGTGTACTGTCTTTTTGAAATAGCAATATAAAATTATGATGCATCTGAAATTGGACAAGATTATTAAATAATATGGTAGATGACCCCATTGGGCCCATTAATATATGATGTCAGGTAGAACTACATTTGTGTGAAATTTGAAGGCACTTGAAAAGAAAGAAAGGGAAAGGCCAATTATCCTGGAAATCTGACATCAATTCCATGTAGAAAAGTAAATGAACAACAACAGAACTGGTTTTAGAATCTCTTAAGAATTTAAATTATAAAAATTCAATTATTTCCAGGCACTTAGTGCAATACTAAATAAGTCCCATCCAACTGGAATCTTTGATTTTACTTTAAAAGTTTGAGTATCAGACATAATAAGTTAGCTTGTTAAGATATATGACTTCCCACACTATAAAGCAACAATTAAACCAAAAAGAAAATATCACACACAAAAAAAGCATATCTCCAGAATTTGTTTGCTTATTCTTGTATGTTGCAGAAGGTAGCCAATTGGTGTATCCAAGAAAGAACATGATAATGTGGAACTCCGAGTAGGAACATATTTTGCAGTGGTATCAAAAAGTGCTTGTTACAAATTTAGGTGATCTTTTAAAATGATGACTTGTTTCTCATTTAATATTTCAATTAACTTAATTGGTCATGAAAGATTATTACTAAGGGAGAATAAACAGGGAAAAATCACTACAAAGTGTGGCAAAAGTGCCCCCTTCACCCTTCCTCCCATTCTTTCTGTCATAAAAACTGCCAAACCCACGTTTGTCTCTAGAATGGTGTTGGGGGAGGAAGTAAAACACTTCAGTCAACAGTCTCAGCTATCCAAACACTGATGGAAGAACTCACCTGCATTTTAAGATGTAAACATCAACTGCCACAGAGCCTAAAAAGTTTTTTGTTCTTTGATTTAATCTTCTGCTATTGTGACTTTTCTCTTGTCAGGCAGGGTATATGAGTGAACAGGTGTGGGTCATCCCAGTATCTGCAAGACAAGCACCTAAGTCACTATAAATTCAGTAGCTCTTTATTGGTTAAAATAGTGCTTTTTAAAACAGTGGTATCACGTAAAATTAATAGCCACACTTAGGTTAATTGTGCTATCTGTATTCTTCTGTGAATGGAAGGAAAATAAAGAACTACTCTATGATTGGAAGGGCAGCCTATACTCTTACAAAATAAAGAAGATATAATTATTTCTGCCTTAAGCAAATAAGGATGGTGTAAACCCAAAATAAGAAGTGACACTGGCAATCTGTAGATAATTTTTGCTCTTCATTACCTAAACCAGTGTGTTTCATTAGTTACAACATTGGGATAAACAAAAATTGTGATAACAAAAAATGAGTCAGGTTACTCTAAATTTTCTAAGTTGAGGCCACAAAGTAATAATATCTTTTAGTGTTATAACTTTTTTTTGATTACCTGTTTCAGTACTTTGGGTGATGGGATAATTTGAAACTATTGATTTAATCTTAATTGCAACCTTAATTTAATCACCTCAATTTATTTCTTAGCTTAATGATATTTTTATTTAAGTGTATATTTGCTCTTTTCCACTATTAAATAAAATATGTTGCAGTTATTTTATACAGTCCAGCCTGACATAGTTCAGAGACTGTTTTATGAATTCTATCAGAAACAATCATTAGATAAAATACTACATCTTAATTAGTAGTAATAAATCAAACAATGGCAGCACTGGAATGCATGATCATAAGATACTCATAGACAAGCTGTTGATGGATGGGCTGGATGGGGAGACAGTGAGGTGGATTGAAAACTTGCTGAACAGACAAGCCCAGAGGGTGGTAATCATTGGTGCAGAGTCTAGTTGGAGGCTAGTGGTGTACCCCAGGGGTCAGTACTGGGTCCAGTACTGGGCCCATCCACAGCATGCATGTGCTGGATGATGGGGTGGAGCTTACTCTCAGCAAGTTTTCTTGATGACACAAAATAGAGAGGAGTGGTGGATACACCAGAAGATTGTTGGAAGGACCAGAAGGACCTAGACAGACTGGAGAAATGGTCTGACAGGAACCTCATGAAGTTTATCAGGAGAAGTGCAAAGTCCTGCACTGGGGGAGGAAAAAGCCCAGGCACTGGTACACGCAGATGGCCACTCAGCTGGAGAGCGGCTGTGCAGAAAAGGAGACCTGGCTTAGTAATATGAATGTAATGCATGCCTTGTCATTTTGTCTCAGAGTCAAGGAATTCAAGGCGTGTTTAATTTAATGCACATAATGAGAGTAGAGCTGGGTCTGGAACCAGACTCTCCTTTCCCCCTCTCATGTGAGCACCTTAACCACTAGTTTGAAGATACAATTACTCCTGCTCTCCCTGTGTTCTAATGAATCTTCACCTTCTCATTTAATAAATACATGCAAAAACATAACACAACCCTATAGAACAGCTTTAACTGGAAGAAGGAGGATGCCTATTCAGTTAAGAATGTAGCCCTGGAAAAGCTAAGATTAAATAACTCTGTGCAAGAATAGCTCTTTTACATTGGCAGAGGAAAGACAGATTTCTTCCTAAGCCATCCTGGTAAATGATCTAAGCACTTGACTGCAAAACATTGAACGGGATTAGCTTTACTGTCATGGCCAGGTCCTTCTTTTTTATTTTTCCTCTTTTCAGAAAATGTACAATAGCTTTTTCTTTCCAAAGTTAAAGTCCTTAAAATAAAGAATTTACCTGACTTCACAAAGAAAACTGAAAATCTAAGTTGTGGGAGGAGTAAGTTTAAGATATACTCCTATCCTTCAGTTGCCTTATCTAGCTGTTTTTCCCACTCAGCATGCTGGCTGTTGTACTTCATGCTCTGAAGCTTAACTTTTGTCTAACAGTGTATAGGGAGCTTGTATACTTAATTTAATTTTAGGGATTTTACTTAGCTTCCTGGGTTAGCTAAGGGTTAGCATTGCAGTTCAGTATTTATGGATACTGAAACCTTTTTGGATCCACTCCAGCCTCCTTCATGCTGCCCAGTGAATTAGTGAAATAAACGTGAGGAATGGATAAGTGAAAGAAATTGGTCTGCTTGCAACTGAAAGATAATTGGGGGAACAAGAATGCTATCAGAGGGGAGCATTATGCTCTTCATCAGATTCATGTGATGTGAAACATACAGTCCACAAGCTTTGAACAATAGCTAAGCAACTTTTAATTTTTTTTTTTTTTTATTATTATTTTTGGCCAGCCTCAGTCTTCTTACTTCAAAAACCATCAATAAACTGATAACCAACCAGAGGGCCAGGAGAATAGCGGTCATTCTATTTTGTTTGTTCAACTATCAGTATATGATGGGGTAAGCTGGTTCTCACAGGTTAGGCGACTGAGAGAGCAGAGATTCACGATTACTAATGCTGCATTTGGCAGTCTCAAGAAAGACTTCAGGTACATATAGTTCTCCTCAAGCAAGCAAAAGAGGGTGAGTAAAGGGCATGGGAGGAAGGATTTTTTGGAATCAGAAATATTTTAATGGGTGGGGGTGAGGGTTAAAGGCAGTATGTTAAACTTAAAGAAAATACTACTCTGATAGAGAAAGAAGGTGTGTAAGGAAGGAAAAATAATTCTGTAAGAGGAGACTCATGACAAAAAGAGGTGGTCAGGCTTTCAGGGCAACCAATGAAAAGCTTCCTTTCCAGTTTAAGATTACTATGCAGCACAAGCAATCCTATCCATACTACAAACACTTATAAGGCAGGAGATGACAGTTATATGGGAGCTAGATAATGATAACTGGAGAGATGAGTGCTCAAGAGAAGGTTAGACTAAGTGCCGTCAGCTGTCAAAGTAAAATTTACAGTAAAAGCACTGGGGAGGCAAAGTACATAAAAGTGTCAAAATGGGGGTTTAGTGATGGAGGTAAATGATATTCAACTTAATTATTTGGACTGTGAATCCCTGTACTACATATTAAAAGGTAGGCAAAAAGGATACCTATGGACAAATTCAGGCTGTTCAGTTTATGCCACATATCACTGTCAATAGAGTTTTACTTGAGCTGTAGAAGCAGTCATGTTAAGATTCTTTTTGCGCCCAGAGATTCAGGCTTTGTGTAAAGCCTCTACACTTTATTCTCAGCCCAGCAATACAGTCCAAAGAAAGGATAAGACATATAGACCTCAGTATTTTTATGCTGAAATATAGCTAAATAAAATTGATGTTAATCAATATTTCCATTCAAAATGACCTTTTATGCTTCAAAAATGTTTTACAATAAATTGGCTATACATGACTTGTATTTTATAACCATTCCATGTATTATGAGATATATGGAAGAAAATTAACTTTATCTCAATGTCTTCAGTCAAAGTTACATGCAAAAGAACTTCTTCATGGTGAGGTTGACAGAGCACTGGAACAGGCTGCCTGGGAAGGTTGTGGAGTCTTCTTCTCTGGAGATATTCAAGGCCCGTCTGGATGCCTACCTGGGCAGCCCGCTCTGAGGAACCTGCTTCGGCAGGGGGTTTGGCCCTGATGATCTCTTGAGGTTCCTTCCAACCCCTTCAGTTCTGTGATTCTGTGAAAGCTGATTAAGGAGAGAAAAGAGTGAAGTCTAGACAATGAAATTAGCAAGAGATGAGAAAGATGTAATAATAATAACATGGTCACACTGAGTTCTTTGAGAGTTTAATTTCAGTCTGCATATTTCACTAAGATGATGACTCCGTGAAAAAAGCATTCTGATTCTATGTCTATTTTGCTTAATTGTTATATCATTAGAATGCAGAGGCCAAGAATATAGCTGTATGTGCTTATATGTAGAAGGAAGAAAAAGCAGAACTATGGGATTATATTCATTTATGCTCTGTAAATCCTGTCTAGTTGTGGAAGGAAAAACTCCTGTAACTTACCTATTACCCAACTCTCATCATAAGAAATGATAGCCATAAAGCCTGTACTCAGACTTTAAGCCCATTGCTTTAGTGGATTTAGTGTCATGTAAAAATGCTTCTGAATACATAAGGATGGATAATAAGGCAGATGCTGCATCATGTGTACTTTTGGGAAAACTCTTTAGCAAGGGAGGAAAAAGAATTTACATAACTATCACATCATCTTCTCTTGAGGTTTCTGTCTCATAAAGAAGCTAACTCCTTGAAGAAGGTGACTAGAAGATCTGTTTTTCACCTTACCCAATCTAGCGTCTTTTAAGCAAACTCGGGGGGCTATGTGCATGCATGTTATTTGTTCTTTTTCTTTTCCTATAGCTGTTGAAAAATTTATTTTATTTTATTTTATTTATTTTATTTTATTTTATTTTATTTATTTCATTTCATTTCATTTCATTTCATTTCATTTCATTATTTATTTATTTTTATTTTTATTTATTTATTTTTTTTTCTGAAATGGTTATCTTAAACCACAGTGATGTTCATATGAATAAACTGGTTATTCCAGACAAGGCAATAGATCAAAGTCAGAGCTTAAAACCTGAAATAGTATCATAGCTTACTGTCTATCAGATTGTTATTGCTTAATTCATATGTACACACACATGCACACACACATTATCAAAGTATTTCAGCCTTTTTCTCTTCCTTGGCATTTACATCCTAGTTTTTATGCCTTTTCATAGCTTACAATGAGTACTTGCTACAGATTGCTTTCTGTAATTTTTCAGCTTCGGGATGTAGAAGGGACTTCTGTGGCTGCTGTTTTTCAATAGCTACAGTAGTGAAAACAGTTTTCCCATTCTGAGAGGCCAACAAAACTCGGGGATTCCTTTTCTTGCAGAGCAGAGTATGGCATAATGGAGACTATGGGGCACAAATAGTGATTAGTGTATACAAATAAAGTCATGTTTTGATACACATCTCTTCTATTGATCCAAATTAGGAAAAATGACAACTTGAATAGTGATATGGCATAGAGAGATGGCATACAAGAAAGAGTAAAATGTTTTAAAAATGTAATTCTGTCCTCTCTTGTCTAGAAGGTTTCAGAGAACTGTGAGAGAGGAAGGAGATTTTCATTAGATATCCTCATCTGGAAAACTCGATGGCACATTTTCATCCTTTGCAGGAGATGCTGTAGGAGAGCCGCCATTGTCAAGTGTATGTTCACACTGATTTAAATGGGAAGTCTTTAGATGCCATCAGTACCCTGGCAAAGTTTTCTGGTGTTTCTGGAGGATCCGCATCATAATGACAGGAAAATAAGCCAGAAAAATTTAAGGTAAGAGCTGTGCTGTGACAGGTGGTAAGTATGAAAGAAAGATGTAATATTCTTCTTTCACCTATTTTTGTCCATTTGAGTATGAAAGCCTGCCTTCTGACTGTCTTCATTATTTACCTGCTACATTTTAAAAATATGCAAAACCAACATTATATGCTTATTTTTTTTTTTTTTTAATATGTGTATATTAAGTTTAAGTTAGAGCACTGTACAAGAAATAATATTTCAGTTGACTAAGTAGTGATAAAATTGATGTGTCTCCAGTTTTTGTCCATGAGAAGAAGAAAAAATTTTTTCTCTATTCTTGGTTTAAAGATGTGGTACATTTGGTGAAGCAGTGTCACTGCAGTTGTTGATGCCATTCCTTATCTACATTCTGGCCTTCTATTCTACCTCTGAAGATTCCTTAAAACTAAACAACTTTACATTTTCTCACTTATAGATTATGAATTCCTTTTTATTTGAATATATCCATGATTGTACCTACTTCCATACTCATATTTATAAAATTGTGTACTATGTAACAATGGAAAAAAAATCACTCAAACAACGTTTATTAAAGACTTGAAAGAAATGAAATAAAACATACAAAAACTGGAGTCCATTAAGTCCATCTCATTTCCTTGGAATAAAATTGCAAAATTATGTTAAACAGGACGTATAAACCCTAAAAATGATAGTTTTGAATTATAAAGATAATTATTTTTTCTTAATATCTGATGACATTAAAAAATAATAATATAAATTGAAGTGGTTTCTGTGAAGGTCTTTAATGTGGTGTAGCTTATAACCACATACATGTACATAAATATATTTAAAATTTTAAGCTACATTAAATTTTTCATGACTTTTGCTAAAGTTTTAAACACAGTAGTTAATTTGGAAATGAGCTTCAATTCAGTTAGTATGCTACACAAATTTAAAGATAGTGGTGGAAATAAATGGAATGAATGAATATTTGAAATGAAGTCACAAATAGGAAAATGTACAGAACTGTGGTTACTGAGTATGACTATTTGGAAAATGAGAGTAGCCACAGCAAGTTGTTGAAGGTGGAAATAGTGAAAGTTATCCCCTTTGCACAAAAAGTGAAATAACTAAGTGAAATATAGGAGCCTATGTTTACAAATTAAAAAATACATACATTGTTGTTGCTGTGTGGTTGGGCTAAAAAGTAGACTGGAATACCTGAAGTAATTTGAAGTAGTCGGGAATCGCACAGTAGGGAAAATTACTCTTCCAAGTACCTTCTTGGATGCTCTTAACAAATGTTAGCATTTTGGAGGATTTTTTGTTGGTGTTTTCTGAAAGAGGTGTTCAGTAGTTACTTCAATAGACCTCATATTTATTTTTATTATTATTATTTTTATTAATCAGAATGTCATTTTCCTGTCATATCCATCAGACCCACTGTGCAAGTACTTCAGTTTATCCTTCTTTATTGAACATGAAAAGATGACTCACTCAGGTTCTGTGACAATCAATTGATTACTTCGTTTCCCCTCTGGGATATCTGTAAATTTGCTGAGGTCATTGGTAATACCATGTTCTGAAGGCTGTGGCTCTTTGTTGCAATACTTTGTCAAGGCAGGAGCTGAGACACAATGTTGCATCTAATGTACGCTTTCTTACACTTTCTTGTGGTAGTTCATGCACATTCATTATGACTCTATCCAATGCTGTTTCTATAACTTAAGATGCAGTTCATTTCTAAATAGGAAGGGTTACATGCTTGAAAACATTTACATGTTTCTCTATTAAAACAAATTTTCTGAGGTTTAGAAAAATGTTTGTTTTTTTTTTTTTTAATTTAATTTAATTTTATTTTATTTTTTATTTTTTTATTTTTTTTACTAATCTCCCTTTTCAAGTTGTGTTTATCGTTTAAATACAGGTATTTCCTTGTAGTAAAGGCTCTTATAACTCTATTTGCATACTGGCAAATGAAAAGAAGGAAATACTGGAGGCAATATAAAAAGTTCTCCTGCAAAATTTTCTTCCATTGTGTGGGTTATTTTTATTTTATTTTATTATTCTTTATGGTTATGAAGTTCAAACATCTTGAATAAAATATGGTGAAATAGCTTGTCTTCTGGATGCCCTCCAAAGTTACTTGGCACACAGCTACTTAAAATTCTTGTAACGGCATACAAAAGGAATTACATGGCTAAATAAATCTACCAAATCACATTTCAGTATATGGTTGATGAAAATCTCATAGACTATACTTTTATCTATAATGGAGCGCTAGATCATCTATGAAGAAAAAAAAGAGGTATGAAGAACTAGCAAGATGTATTCAAGGATATCCAAAGATAATTTTATTAAACTGTAGTATTATTTTCCTATAATAAAAAATATTAATAAAAGCTGGATAACATTTCTTACCTTTGGGTAAGCTAGATAAGACAGTCATAATTGCCGCATCATTATATTTGCTATTAAAGATCGTTCTTATGGCATGGCAAACTAGGCAAAGACCAGGAACTGAATTTTACTAGAAAGGTGTCAGAAGAAAGAAGGGCCTGGTTTTATGGATCACAGGATTGTTGTTCAGTGTCTGGGTTATATGGTGTTTCACTTAAGCAATGAAGTCCCCTTGGATAAAAACTGACAAGGATCATTAGACAGCCTTTAAGCAGGTAGGATAAAATAGAGAAGAATATTTTCCTTAGCTGTAAAATGACTGTCAGTGGTGCTCTGCCATGAGACATGACAAATAAGAAATGCATAAATGCTTTGGAATAGATCATAACTGCTTATCATGAAAGCCAAGATCTTATTAGGATTTGAGAAAAGGATTAGACATTTATATGAATGAGGACATCCATAGTTCTTTTAGATAAAATTAGAAAGAGCTATAATCCCTTATGCTTCAAAGAAATACCACCCTCTAACTGATGGGGAATAAAAAGTTCTCTTTAAGATCAGATGACTCCATTAGTTGCCACTACTCTAATTCTCCTATATTTCTCTGTGAGTAGGGCCCAGGCTACTCTCAGACAGAAGATACTAGAAGATACTAGAGCTATCTCTGATTATATGCAGATATATTTGCAATTTTAAAGCAGATAGGATTCATGCGAGAACTGAAATAAACAGCAAATACAAAATAAAAATAAATAAATCAAATCATCATATTTAGAGTATCAATATGGTTCTGATATAAACAAACAGTTGAAAGATTAGATACCTTCTAATAATAAAAATGTCTACTTATTTCTAAATTTCTTTACCATTTCCATCAATTTAGAAAAATTATTTTTTTATTCACTTACTCTTATGGAAGTGTGACATGATAAATACTGAATGGTCTTCTGGAACAAAATGATAGAAAGTTATATCTTAAACATACACTAAACAAATTAAAACAATGATGAAAGAACATAAATTTGTATGAATGTTTGTTTAGAATATAACTTGATTCTTAATAAGTTTGGAAATATAGATAATGTAATGCAGTTTTACTTGTTGTACTGGTATAAGGTTGCATTATAAATTTCTAATATTATCCAGTATTTACAAGTGCCCTCTGTGTAATGTTATAACATAATTTAAGTGCCTAAGTTGTTCATTTATATTCTCCATCTCTGACCTCAATATGCATTAATATCATGCTAGGAATATAATTGGCCACAGGAGATAATTTAGAAATATTTTTAGTGTTTACTTTCTGCTTTCAAGCATGTGGAGTGGAATCCACAGGATAGGGGCTAGAAGGAGAACTTGATGATAGAGGGTGCGCTAATTAAATTTGTAAACAATATCAAGGAACGAAAGACAGCAAGTACATTGAAGGACAAGAACAGAATTCAAAACTATCTTGACAAATTGAAGCAATGGAGTGAAAAACCTAAGATGAAATTCAAGAGGGAAAAGTACAAAGTACTATATGTTAGTCGGATTAAGTAGCTGCATAAATATATGAGACATCAGCTGGTTAGGTAGCAGCCAGAGGCTACAGTGTATCTCAAGCCAAAGAAGTATCATGGTATTGTTAAAAAGGCAACAATCACATGGGAAAGCCTAAAGCAGAAGTATATACTCTTCAGAAGTAGATTAGATTAGATTTTAGAAAAGTATGAGTTGCTTTGGTGTTGTCCAAAGGACAGAGACTAGAAAGAATGGAAATAAATGCAGAAAATGTATTTTACCCAGAAGACTGAATAAACTAACCAAAAGTGAGTATTTGAGGATCAAGAGGGTGATAATAGTTTTAAAATCTGCAAGAATATTTTCTCTGTATTCATGGCAGATTTGCAGAGGGAGTTTACAGGTTATTACAGGTTAAGCATCTGGAAAATCTTGGAAGCAGTAAGAACAGGCTATGCAAACATCTGTCAGAATTCACTAGTTTGCAGATGAGCATTCCTTGAGACAATGGGATTAACAAGATGTTCTTCTGGGACTCCAGGATCTATTTATTTACTGATAATATGTAACTTCTGGGAGGAACTAATCTGCAATCCTTTCTGGCCTTCTTTACAAGGAAAGCCATCAGTATTCTGTGGAATTAAATATACATAAGAAGAAAGTGGAGAGGAAATGTGGCAGCAGCTTAGGAATGTTCACAAAGATAACAAAATACCAATGGTACTGCTAAGCTCACTTTTATAACCCAGTAGCAAATAATTCAACTAGAATGGAGACATCTTGAATTTGTGTCTAATATGGAAGATGGATTCTGAACAAGAGAGTTTCTTGTCCATTACATTCTACCCAGCTCAGAATGTCTATACATTTGGAGAACCTTTGCTAACATTCTTAAAATAGTCAAAATTAAATTTTTATACTCCATTTTACAGAGGTTTTGTTTTTCAATTAATTTTTCTCATTGCACAACCCTTTGCGTATATTTAGATACTAAAAATAGCCTAATTTTCAGAATTATTCAGTATTTAATATGGTTAATGCTATACGGATGGCAATACTAAAATATAAATGCATTCATGCTGCTGGAAGAAATACACCAATCAGTTTATATTTCACTGTATATTTCAATAATTTCCATTTAGTTCAAATGTCTCTGTTGTTAAATAGAGATACAGAAGTCTATATTATTATGTAATATTTTATTAATATTTTATTCTATATATTTTATGGCATACTACATATATGATTTTTTAAAATAATTAAAATATTTTAGTTCTTGATAAAATATTGTCACTACTACTATTGTTCTAAATTTTTATTTACGTTATCAACATGGTTATACCTCAGCTTAAAGAGGATAATTGTATAGGACAAGGAACTTGGTCTTACAATAAGTATTTTTGTGGCAGCTGTTTTAAACTATGCTCTTTTAAAATGATGGGAAAATATGTCCCAGGAAGAGGCACTGTGTGATAACTAGAATTCAGAGAAACATGTTTTGGATGGCAGAGAAATACTAGCTGCATTATGACATCATTGCTGCTCACAGAATTAATCTTCACTCTGAAGAAACTGAGGTATGAAAATAAAGTGACTGATAGATATATATTTTACCCCCCCCCCGCCCCCCCCCCCCTCCAGATTACGTGCAGCAAATTCCCCAAATCCACACTGTCACATTATTTAATACATTAACATAGAACAAAAGGGAGGGAATATTCTGCAGAAGAATGAAGAGAATAAATAGGAAAAAGGAGGCACTGAATTAAGTAGATGTCAGAAGATAAACAAGACTGGAAATGAAAAATAAGAACAGACAAGAAAACAAGAGTATACAGTCTATTAAAAGCTTGCAAGCGCAAGACAAATAAAGGTTACAAACCAAATAAAATTATTCACAGTCAAAGGCCTTAGTGGTAATATGATAGGTTCTTACAATTACATCAAAGAGAAAAAAGACTAGAGACAATGTAAACTGTCAGAGACTTGAGACAATGACATAGTGAGTTTGGCTGGACTTCATAAAAGTTTTGTGCTCAAGAGAAAATAAAGCTAGGCTTTTGTGGATTCCAGGCTAGGAAAGCCATTCAGTGAAAAACAAAACAGAACAAATAAAAACAACAACAACAACAACAAAAGACAACCCAATCCTTTGATATTAATTAAAATAAAGGTCAGGAAGTAAAAAAAAAAAAAAAAAAAAAAGAAAAAAAAAAAAAGGAAAGGAAAGAAAAACAACAATAACAACAAAACTGATTGTTTTAGCCTGGCATCATTCACTGAATAAACCTCCCCCTTTACAGTTAATGTAGGTTTCTGATCAGCAAAGATCAGTCAGGAGATGCCAAATATACAGCACAGAAAACAGAAGGTATACTATTGCTGGCCAATTGTATATCCTGTTGCAGCCTCCTTTGGAAGGTGCAGTTCTGCCTGTAGCTGAGAAAGTTATTTGAATTGTGGTAACTATGATGGGATTTGTCTACCTGTTGTAAGGACAACAGATCCCACAACATAGGCACTCTGCTCTTTGCCAAAACATCACAGTAGGCCAAATTTAAAACGTTCTTATAAATGTAATGCTAACGATGTTGCAAAAATGCCAAAGATTAGCTGCCATGTATATACCAGGACATGTACTTGTAGCTGTATTTTAAAAAGTATGTTTCAAAAGTATGCATCTTTAAGAACCAACAATACATTTGTAAAGCTCAACCACCATACAGAATGTAGGAGATTTAATATAAGAGGTTATGTCCTGCAATGTTGTTCTTGCTAGGAAGCCCCTGACATGAGTTCACATGAACTCAAATAAGAGACATTCCTGTATCCCATTTTTTCTGTGCTTTGCTGTCATATTCTTTAGTAAGTGTGTGCACACACTGTCACACTGAAGAAGGAGGATCTGTTCAGTTAAACTGTTAAGAAAGCAAATTAAGTGTCTATTGATAGAAAGATCCAATGCTTGTCTTTATGTCACCACAATGTATCACATCCATTCATTATAAACTGATGCAAACTGGCAGGCAAAATTAACACGTGTCAAATTTGTGTCTTTACTCTGAGGGCTAATAGGCATCTTGGGGTATTTTTTTACTATTATATGTCTAGCTAACAGGCTGATACTGTCAAAAATGAATGGGATAGTCTTCTAGTGGAAGTAGTCCTGGGCCCGGGACATAGTACAATGCCCAGAAAAACGTAAAGGCTAATCAACTGTATGAAGATACTGTGCTGGACTTTACAAGAAAAAAGAAGAGAAAAGAAGAGAAAAGAAGAGAAAAGAAGAGAAAAGAAGAGAAAAGAAGAGAAAAGAAGAGAAAAGAAGAGAAAAGAAGAGAAAAGAGAAAAGAAAAGAAAAGAAAAGAAAAGAAAAGAAAAGAAAAGAAAAG
>NC_048894.1:75448238-75467165 GCF_011077185.1 Oxyura jamaicensis
GAAAAGAAAAGAAAAGAAAAGAAAAGAAAAGAAAAGAAAAGAAAAGACTCAAAGGCATTAAAATTCTGAAAATCATGGTTTATATTTCTCGGCTACAGGAGAAGTGGGATGAATGCCCAAAGCAACCATCTAAGCATACAGGAAAAAAAAAGTCAAAACTGAGGTTTTGTGGGTTTTATTTCTTCACTATTTTAGGCTGTGGGAAAGTGGGGAAACCTGTGTAGATGTGAACTATTTAATCACTGAGTCTAGTTAAGAAATTAATAATATGAAAGTACTGTTCAATTTGTGTAAAAAAATTAAAATGACACAAATTAAACGACCTTACAGGACTCTATATACATTTGCACACAATTTATATGTACTGCAGATAAGGAACAAGTTCTTAACAACAGAATTTTTGAAATAAAGAGAGTAACAACCTGGAATGGACAGTTTCCTTTTTTTTTTTTTTTTTTTTTTTAATTGTATTTATTTGGAAAGACAAGATCAGATGATCCCCCTGGAATGTGGGGAAGGTTGATCCTTCCCTGATGAAATACAGAGGTTTTTCAAGGATTTTGGAGGCTGTAGGGTATCACAAACAAGAATGACACTGCTATACACTTTTAGCAAAATACACTTTATTACTGCATTTTCTCACACTTAATAATCCATAAATATATTATTTATATATATATATATATTTCTGTAAGAAACCTTGTGATTAGTTAAGTAGTACTGAATTTTGTGGAAAACAAACTAGCATGATTCCAGTATAAACTAGAAAAAAAATTCCAAGAAATTTGGCCATAAAGTCAAACACTTTTGCATGTCAATGCATGATTTTTGCAATGCATATGCAAAGCAATGAATAATAATGAAGTATGTGTGCAAAAGAAGGGAGAGAAAATAAGATAAAACAAAAAGGAATCTTAGGGGCATATATTTCATTTTTACCATAACTGGAAAACAGCTGGAAGGTCACCTGAAAAAGAAATGTGGTAATATTTTCTAGAAACAAACTGGAAAAAAAAAAAAAAAAAAAAAAAGGCATAAGTAATACATAAATATTGCTGTTTGTGATGGAGAAGAAATGAGTAATAAATGTAGGAAACAGCTACAGGTTGATGAGATAAGGTCAGGAAGTAATCTGGATCAAATATGGAAAATAAAAGGGCAGGTTTTGTTTAGGTAGTAACAGTGGGCTTTGATGATCGACAAGCATATAATTATTTAGTAATTATTTAGGTTAGTTGAAGCATATAATAGGTTAGTTGCTGTACATAATTCTTACAAAAAGATTACTTATTGATGAGTGACTTTAGTTATTTTTAGATATCAACTGAGTCAGTCCAACAGTATTTCATCTAACCTGATTTCCTTTTATGATAAGATCACCCATATGGTGGACCAAGGGAAACCAGCTGATGTGATTTTTTTGGACTTCAGCAAGGCTTTTGACACGGTTTCCCATAGGATCCTACTGGACAAAATGTCCACCATACAGCTAAATAAAAACATCATACGATGGGTGAGCAATTGGCTAACGGGCAGGGCCCAAAGGGTTATGGTAAATGGAGCTGCGTCAGGCTGGCGGGCGGTCACCAGTGGGGTCCCTCAAGGCTCCATTTTAGGGCCGGTACTTTTCAATATTTTTATAAATGATCTGGATGTAGGAATAGAGGGTATTTTGAGCAAGTTTGCTGATGACACCAAACTTGGAGGAGTTGTGGACTCAAATGAGGGCGTAAAGGCCTTGCAGAGGGATCTGGACAGGTTGGAGAGCTGGGCGATCACCAACCGCATGAAGTTCAATAAGAGCAAGTGCCGGGTCCTGCACCTGGGACGGGGAAACCCTGGCTGCATGTACAGACTGGGCGATGAGACGCTGGAGAGCAGCCTAGAAGAGAGGGATATGGGGGTCGTGGTAGACAGCAAGTTGAATATGAGCCAGCAGTGTGCCCTGGCAGCCAGGAGGGCCAATCGTATCCTGGGGTGCATCAAGAACGGCATCGCTAGTAGGTCAAGGGAGGTGATTGTCCCGCTCTACTCTGCGCTGGTGCGGCCTCACCTCGAGTACTGTGTGCAGTTCTGGGCACCACAGTATAAAAAGGACATGAAACTGTTGGAGAGTGTCCAGAGGAGGGCTACGAAGATGGTGAAAGGCCTGGAGGGGAAGACGTACGAGGAACGGCTGAGGTCACTGGGCCTGTTCAGCCTGGAGAAGAGGAGGCTGAGGGGAGACCTCATCGCAGTCTACAACTTCCTCGTAAGGGGTTGTCAAGAGGCAGGAGACCTTTTCTCCATTAACACTAGTGACAGGACCCGCGGGTACGGGGTTAAGCTGAGGCAGGGGAAATTTAGGCTGGACGTCAGGAGGGGGTTCTTCACAGAGAGGGTGGTTGCACACTGGAACAGGCTCCCCAGGGAAGTGGTCACTGCACCGAGCCTGTCTGAATTTAAGAAGAGATTGGACTGTGAACTTAGGCACATGGTCTGAACTTTTGGGTAGACCTGTGCGGTGTCGAGAGTTGGACTTGATGATCCTTAAGGGTCCCTTCCAACTCAGGATATTCTATTCTATTCTATTCTATTCTATTCTATTCTATTCTATTCTATTCTATTCTATTCTATTCTATTCTATTCTATTCTATTCTATTCTATTCTATTCTATTCTATTCTATTCTATTCTATCTTTTTCCTTGCTTTGAACACACCAACGTATCTGTCTAGTGCAGTGTATGATCCCAGTTATGTCATCCGCTGCAAAGATTAATTAATGAAAGGAAGATTGTCCCATTTCTATTACAAATAAATAAATAATTAAAAAAAATCCTCTTTAAGGATGTTTTTCAAAGAGCACAAGAACTCTCCATCCCCTGTATAAGAAAGCGGGCAGGGAGGGCAGACAACTGGGATGGCTGAAAAAGGACCTGTTGTCAAACTGAGGTGCAAGAAGGAAGTGCACAGGCAGTGGAAGCAGGAACAAGTGGTCTCGGAAAGGTACAGGGATGATGTCAAGATGTACAGGGATGGGATCAGGAAAGCCAAGACACAGATGGAGCTGAGCTTGGCAAGTGATGTGAAGAATAACAGGAAGGGATTCTATAAGTAAAGACCAGAAAAGAAAAGCCAAGCAAAAGAGAGATTTGATGAACAAGGGAGAAATGTTAATATCAGATATGGAGAAGGCTGACATACTCAACAATTTAATTACCTCGGTCTTCAATGCCATTCAGGCTTCTCACATCTCTTGAGTCCTGAACCTGAATATGAGGGATGGGGATGCAAAATCCCTCCCACTGTAAGCAAAGAGCAGGTGTAGAGCACCTGATGAAACTTGAACAGATACAAGACTATGGGGCCCGGAGACATGCCTTCCAGGGTCCTGAGGGAACTGGCTAATGTAGCTGTAAAGCTTCTCTCCATCATATTTGAAAGTCCTGTCAGTCAGCTGAAGTCTTCCAATGACTGGAAAAAGGGAAAATTCACTTCCATTTTTGAAAAGGGTAGAAAGCAGTACCTGGGGAAATAAATACTGGTGAGCCTCACATCTGTGCCTGGGAAGACCATAGAACAGATCCTTCTGGAAGCAACGTTAAGGCACATGCAGGACAAGGAGATGATCCAAGACAGCCAGCATTGCTTCATCTAGGGCAAATCATGCCTGACTGATCTGTTGGCCTTCTATAATGGAGTGGATGCATCAACTGACAAGGGAAGACAGACCAATGTTATCTACCTGGCCTTCTGTAAGGCCTTTGATATGATCCCACATGACATCCTGATCTCCAAATTGGAGAGATATGGATTTGAAATGTGGACAAATGAGTGGATAAGGAATTGGCTTGAAGGTCACACACACAGAGTTGTGGTTGATGGCTCTATGTCCAGGTGGAGGCTGGTGTTGGGTGGTGTTCCTCATGGGTCTGTGCTGGGACCAGTGCTGTTTACAATCTTTATCAATGACATAGACAGTGGGATTGAGTGCACCCTCAGCAAGTTTGCAGATGACACAAAGATGAGTGGTGCAGTTGATACAACAGAAGGAAGGGATGCTGTCCAAAGGGACCTGGACAAGCTTGAGAAGTGGGCCCATGTGATCCTAATGGGGTTCAACAAGTCAAAGTGCAAGCTGCTGCACCTGGGCTGGGGCAATCCAGAAGTGAGGACAGACTGGGAGAAGAACACAGCCCAGAAGGGCAGCTGTGTCTCGGGCTGCATCAACAGATGTGAGGTTGAGGGAGGTAACTGTCCCCCTCTGCTCTGCCCTTGTGAGGCCCCAGTTGCAGTAGTGCATCCAGGTTTGGGGTCCCCAGCACAAGAAGGATGTGGGTCTATTAGAATGAATCTAGATGAGGGCCACAAAGATGATCAGAGGTCTGGAACACCTCTCCTGTGAAGAAAGGCTGAAAGAGATCAGAATTTTTGGCATAAAGAAGGGAAGTCTCAAGGGTGACAATATTGCAATTTTTCAGTACTTAAAGGGGGCTTATAAAAAAGATGCAGATAATGACAGAAAAAGGGGAATGGTTGTGGTGGTTTTACTTGGTAGGGCAGCTGTGTTTCACAACGGCTGCTCTCTCACTCCTCCTCCTCAAAAAGGAAGGGGGAGAAAATACGATGCAAAGGGCTGAAAGGTTGAGATAAGGATGGGAAGATCACTCAACAATTATTGTGACTGGAAAAACAGAGTAGGGAGACAGTAAGATTTATTGCCTATTACTAACAAGCTAGAGAAGTGAGAATCAAATGAAAGAAACCAAAAACACCTTCTCCCCATCCACCCACTTCAACCTCCTCCGTCGAGTGGTGCAGGGGAATGGGGGCTGCAGTCAGTCTATAGCACTTTGCCTCCGCTGCTCCTTCTTGGTCACTCTCGTCCCCTGCTCCAGTGGGGTCCCTCCCAAGGGATGCCATCCTTCCTGAATTGATCTGGCATGGGCTTTCCACAGGCAGCAGCTTTTCAAGAACTGCTACAGATATGTGTACGTACCATGGGTTCCATCCCCCAGGAGCAAACTGCTCCAACCTGGGTCCCCCATGGGTGGCAGCTCCCCCCAGTCCCCCTGCTCCTGCTTGGGCTCCTCTCCACAGGATGCAGCTCTGGCCTGGGGCCTGCTCCTGTGGAGGCTCTCCATGGGCTGCAGTTTCCTCCAGGCTACATCCACCTGCTACACTGGGGGCTTCTCCACAGGCTGCAGTGTGGAGATCTGTTCCACAGTGGTACTCCATGGGCTGCAGGGGGACAGCCTGCTCCACCATGTCCCTCACCACAGGTCACAGGGAACTTCTGCTCCAGTGCATGGAGCATCTCTCCCCTTCCTTCTTCACTGACCTTGGTACATGCAAAGTTATTTTTCACTCCTCTCTCTCCCAGCTGCTGTTCCCCAGCATTTTTTTTCCCTGTCTTAAATCTGCTCTCACAGAGGCACAAAAAACATCACTGATTGGCCCAGCTCTGGTCATCAGTGGGGCCCTTATCTAACATGGGGCAGCTTCTGGATTCTTCTCAGAGAAGCTACCCAGATGGCCCCCCTACTACCAAAACCATGCCACGTAAACCAACTACAATGGTTTAAAACTAAAAGAGGGGAGATTTAGAGGTTGGATTTAGAGGCTGGATTTAGAAGTTGTGGATGCCCCATCCCTGGAAATATTCAAGACTAGATTGGATGGGATTCTGGGCAACCTGATCTAGTCGGTAGCTTTCCTGCCCATGGCAGGGATGTTGGAACTAGATGATCTTTAAAGTCCCTTCCAATTCGAGGCATTGTATGATTCATTCTATGATAAATTAAAATATATTTTTGGTATAAGTAAAATATGATAAACATGCAAAAATGCTGTCGAGAAATAGATTTTCCTAGAAAAAATACTTTTGACCACTTACTATGTCATTAGATTTAACAAATATGCAGTTAATTATTTTTGCTGCTAGGAAAGGTTTGTCATGCCAACTACCTTACAAATTATACCTATCTTTCAGAAGTTTGCATATAGTTGCTCTACATGCAAAGAAGATCTCCAGCAACATTTTAATAGACCTGACTGTTAAGTACTCTTCTGAAATTTTTAACATCCTTCTATTTATATAAAACCGTGTTTCACCAACATACTAGCCCTTCTTGTCCTCCATTACCTATTTAATATTTATAGCCTCTTCCCTCTTTTCCAGGTTTGCAATACAGTAGAGAATTGTGCTGGACCAAACTGAAGATATGCATCTTCATATTTCATGAATTATACACTCTATCAGAACAGTAGCAATTACACCTTTTGTGGTTACACCTACAGTTTACACCTTTTGCATAAGATGTCAGGCAGAGGAAATTTAAACATTTTGCAAAATACGTTTCTGAACATATTGAGAAGAAAGAGTTATTGTATGCATTCATTCAGATACAAGCAGGAAAGCAATAAGGCTATGAGAAAGTTTTAGAGCAAAGATGAGAAACTAGACTCAGTGAAATAGACTCCGTTTTGAGTTATGTTGTTACAGCTACAGACAGAAATCTAAGTGTGTTGACTGGGCCACAAATCAAACAAAATATGCTATTTTTTACTGACATCTATTTTGAATATGAAAACTGAGTGCACAGTGAAACACAATGGAGCAAGAGAGTAGGTGTGAACTGCAACTGTTATAAAACAAGAATCTGATGTACACAAATATTCACATACTCTCTGAACTCTTTCACCTGATCTAATGCTAATATGGAGCCTAAACCATAGAAATTATTGGAGATAAAATGGGGCAGATCATGTAGTTTAATGTCTTAATTCAAATGCCCTATAATGCATGTTCTTAATCTGAAACTCTTCACAGAGTTTACCTGTTCCAGTCATGACAAATGACGTATATCTGTGTCAGTGGCACAATAATTACATATACCAACAGTGTGGAGACATCCAACACACAAACAGACACTCAAATTTTTCCACTTAAATAATAGCACTATCCATCGTTGTAATATCACTCACAAAATTGCAGTGGTCAGCATTACCCAGCAGTTTCATTTGTGTCCATCACTTTGATAAATCATAATTACAATACTAAAATAGATGCTCATGAGTGCTTTGACGACTCACTAGAGTTAAGATGTAGAGAAAGCTGCTCCATATATATCCTTTCTAAAATTTGATATATAATGTACAAGTGTTGTTAGGATGAAATGAAAGACATGTAAAGTCATCAATCAATGTCTTACTCCAGCTATCCAATTGGCTGGAAGTAGACATCCAGTTTTTTTCAGCAGAACAAAATTAGGGTGTGGAAGTACAGCTTTCATCATATTTCAAATATTTATTTCACATATTCTCTAAAAATGTAACTGTCAAATGAATTTTAAAGATTATAGCGCACATGATGTCTTCATTCTTCAAGAAATTCAAATTAAATGAAAAGGTAAAAATGCTGTCATCAAAGGATGTGACCAAAGAGGCAAAATCAAATCATGAAAATACTTTTAAAAGAATCTTATAACAGTTTTCACTCATGCACAAACACTTGAATGTGAAAAGAATACTTATTTTTAACAGTGAAGGACACTAACAGTCAGAATCCAAGCTCTAAAACTATGGATGTTTGAAAAAGGTGGTTTCAGTTAGGCTTTTCTCAGAGTTATGGTCATGAATTAAACTTAATTTTACTACTCATAGAGAGTAATCTCATATAAATTACAAAAGTTTTCCCAAGAATACCGACATTATTTATATACAACAATATAACATCAGGTGTTCTAGTATGAATATTTTTCATCTGGATTTAAGAAAATCTTTATAAAAACAATGCTGATATAAAATCTCTACCTTACACTCCCAGAAACTGGTTTTCACTACAAGAGTTTCTACTGGCTTCAAGAATAGACAAGACATTAGTACCAGTAATTCAACATTTATTGTCAGCAAGGTAATGACGACAAAAAAGAAAATATGTTCTTACATAATGAGCACAATGGCTTTGAAACACAATAATTACAGGCTCTCCAGGACAATGTAACAATGCCATGTCTCCCCATCATGATGAGGAGCTGGAATATACCATTTCCAAGTGTACAAACACCTATTTTCAGCTATGTTCAGGAAAACTACTGTATCCTAAATCCATTGCTGCTACAAAAATGAATACAATATAAAAAAATGAATACATTCATAAATGAATATAGCACAGTCATAGAAAATTTTATCACCATTATGAAGGAGAATATTGAAGTTTTGGAAAGGTCAAAAAGATACATTTATTTCATGTTTGTTGTTGTTGATGTTGTTTTTCTGTTTTGTTTTTGTTTGTTTGTTTGTTTGTTTTCTTTCTCAAAACTATAAATTGAGGTAGATACTTAATATATTTTAGAATTTTCAGTAAAGTTGATGAACAGGAGCTAAAGGTGATCAACTCTGGTTTACACGCATGTAAGGGCAATTTATCACATCGCTTAGCTAAAGCTGAAAACATTATGATTACCTGAACATGAACATATTTAACAGTCTTTTAACTAAGACTAAGACTAAATATATTATTGCTTGTATAGAATCTTCAGAATCTTTATATATATATATATATATATATATATATATATATTTTCCGGGGGGGGGGGGTGGTGTCAAACTTTCAATTAAAATATATCTTCAGTGAGTATTTTTTGTCTTGTTTAGTCACCAAATATATAAAATGTCATGTACTCATTGTGTAATTGCTGTTTACTTGACATTTACTCTACCCATTGAAATACATGGTAGGAATAAAACATCAGTTACAAAGAGAATATTTAGGTATATAATTGTAGGCAACATCAACTTAAATGGATATCAATATTACAACAGTTATCTTCTCATCTTGTTCTGCAAGTACTGCTAAAAATCCCTAGTTTGTTTCTTGATTTTGTGAGTCTTCTTTCACAAATGTGGTCTAAAAGATTTGTGTCCTAGTAGAAGCTGTCATTAATAAAAGCTTAAAATGATGATCTCTAGAGGATTGTCTTCATGGACTTGCCTAAGAGAAATAGAAACCAACCAATGAACCAACTAACCAAAAATAACCAGCCAACCAACCAACCAACCAAAAAAAGCCAACACCATAATTTAAAGGCAGAAATGTAAAATGTTAAAATTAAGTAGTTCATTCCAGAGAGTAACATGGCTCTTTAAAACCAATTTTGTGTATTAAACTAGCAGAATCAAATTTGATTAATGATTTAGGTGATCTAGGCTTATATTAACCTTATCATTTTAAGGGATAGTTGTTTTTTTACCTTCCTATTTTCACCATTTACAAAAATAAGTACCATAGTAAAATGTCCATTGCTTTTTCATTGTATATCTGAAGAAAATTTTCAGTTCATTTCAAGCTGTCTAGAACTCATGTATATTTCCTCACTATTTGTTTACTTAGAGTTTTCAGTGTGATGGATCCAGTAGCTTGGTTGTTGCAGAAGCAGTTTTCTCTCATGTTCATATCCAGTGACTAAGTTAAAGTGAGTGACTATTTTTGGTGAATGCAAGGAGACATATGTGTTTCATCCTACTTGTTTGTAGACACATCCACAGAAGATCATAACAAATCTCTTTTTTTTCTGTATCAGCATGAAAGCCACAAAATAGACAGACATAGGCAACTTCCTTGATGCTCCAAGAATTATTCCAGAGGTCAAAGTTTAACCAAAATTGCTGTGAGCTGGATAGGAGATTAGCTAAGTTAGCAATGCATACAAAGTCTATAGATGTTGCAAAGGATTTTAGCTGCCAGGATTGTCAATTAAGTGTCTTCTTTCAGCACTAAAAATCCATGTAGAAAAATTAAATTCCTGCCTCACTTCCTTGTCCTTTGGTTAAGCAATCCCTTCTTTCTTAAATGTCACACTGAATGAATATAGGCTTGAATTTATTCAAAATGAAATTTAAAAATCTTTTATCTAAGACTAAATATATTCTTGCTTGTATAGAATTATTTTTTTTTTTTATTTTTATTTATTTTTTTTTTCCCGGGGAGGGGCTGGGGTGGTGTCAGACTTTCAATGAAAATATATCTTCAGTGAGTATTTTTTGTCTTGTTTAGTCACCAAATATATAAAATGTCATGTACTCATTGTGTAATTGCTGTTTACTTGACATTTACTCTACCCATTGAAATACATGGTAGGAATAAAACATCAGTTACAAAGACAATATTGACATTTCATTCCTGCTCTTTCAGTGATGCAAATTCCATATTTGTATACACAGGTACATCACTGAAAACAGTACTGAAACAGAAGGTACGGGAAAAGTGAAGGGAATATCATTTAAAAGAAAGTGTAAAAAAAGAATCATTTTTAATTGAAAGAGGAAGGGACAGATAATTTTAGGTTTACTGTGTTTAAACCTGTAATGCAATTCGTTATGTTGAATGTTGGTGTAACTCTTGTTTAAGGTTTAGATCAGGTTTTTAGTTTAAGGTATTTTCCATTTGAAGTTTTAATTACTGTCTGGAATGTGATAATGCCAATATGTAAATTTACTATTCTGTTGTGTTAATACTAAAATGCAAACAACCTGTACTGGAGAGTTACATAAAATGAGAAATCACTGTATAGTTTCTGTGGTGGGTGAACCCTCACCATAAACTAAATACCCACCCAACTTCTTGTTCTCCCCTCCCCACCCTAGAGGAGAGTCAGAAGAACAGAAGTAAGAAAAGCTCATGAGCTGAAATTAAAAGAGTTCAAGGAAGGAATAAAAAGAGAGAGAAAGGAAAGAGAAAAGAGAAAAAAAAAAAAAAAAAAAAAAAAAAAAAAAAAAAAAAAAAAAAAAAGGAAAAAGAAAAAAAAAAGAAAAAGAAAGAAAAAAAAAGAAAAAAAAGAAAAGAAAAAGAAAAAGAAAAAAAGAGAAAGAGAAAAAGAAAAAAAAAAGAAAAAGAAAGAAAGTGATACAAAAGCAGTCACTCACCATATCTAACAAGCAGACTGATGCTCAACCACTCTCCAAGCAATAGCTGATCTGGAAAGATTACCCCTCAGTTTTTATTGCTGAACATAATGCCATATGGCATGGAACCTCCCTGTCCTAGCTGTGTTCCCTCCCATCCCTTTGCCCACCCCAAACCAACTCACTGCGGGGCCAAACTGGGAAATGGAAGCTGTGCAAACGCTGTTCAGCAATAAAACACTGGTATGCTGTTAACACTGTCACAAATCCAAAACACAGCATCATACAAGCTGCTATGAAGAAAGTTAACCTGATAACAGCCAGCCACAGTACAGTTCCTGATTTTGTGCTTAGGCTTTAGATCAACTCTGTGATCACATCAGTTCAATACATAGTCAGACTGTGTTATATGTCATATGTCAGTGGAAAATTCAATTTTTTCTTTCAATCTGTATTAAAGCAACAAACTCTACATATTACCCCAATGCAAAGTCAGTGGAGTTCTCAAGTGCACACATAAAGTATATTCCGTCTGCATTTTTTGACTGAAAGCATGTTATGAATTAATGTGATGTTGGCTACTGAAAATCTCTTGCATTCCTCAGAATTAATTTCTAACACCCAGAAAGATGCTGGAAGCTGCTAAGACAACTTGGGATCAAAAGAAATGACAGCCTGCTCACATTAGGCAGGTATTGTGCCACCAGATCATAACATTGTACCCTGTATTACTAAAGAAAACTGCTACTCCCACCATTGTAACCCATGGAGAGAGTGTGGAACTGTGGAAGTAAGTGAGCTACTGTCATGACAGAAGATGTGTCAACATTAGAAAGAAAAAAACAAAGGATTATATGATTGATGTAATCAACCTTAATTCTTTTTTTTTTTTTAAAAAAAAAAAAAAAAAAAAGGAAAAGAAAGTTACCTCTAAGTATATTTCTGAGAGTTTGTGGCCATTAACTCATTACAAAAGGAGTAGGCAATTTATCAAAGATAAATGATTTTGTCTTTATAGGGCAATGGATAATCTAATATCCTTTGACTTTTTTGACAGTTACTATGTCATCTCTGTGACCTGTAATCTCTATTTCATCAACCAGTCACAAAATGTGATTTGGTTGCTCTTTTCAATGGTGATAGATAAAAAAAAAAAAAAACTACTATCATCAGGGGGGGGGGGGGCTGGCTTTGTACTGTCATCACTTTCATCCTTAGTTTACTTCTTCAGATTCCTAGGGTTAAGGTACACCTCATGTGATATTTTAGATTCTGGCCAGATTCAGCCAGAGCCTGGGCTGAACGAAATTTGATTAGGCTGTACAAAATTTGAAGGCCTTCTTAAGCATATTTACAAAACACTGCAATTAATAGTTTATGTATTACAAAACATATATATGTTTCAATTTCCATGTTGGTTTAAAACAGAACAGTTCACTTTATTTTTTTAGGTGATAAGATTATTTGGAAATAAAGAAAAACAAACAATTATATTGTGGATCGGTCCAACCTATCTAAGTGTACTTTGTCTTTGACAGGAACTAAGACATCTCTTTTTACAAACTGAATTTCAACACTAAACTCTATTTTCTCTTTTATTTTCCACTGCCTTATGGGAGATGTAGTTTCTTTCTCACAAAGAAACATGCAAGTCTGCTATCCAGGAATGAATGCAAATTTGTCAGCCAGGAACTTTAGTAGTGACATTTTCTAGAAAAAGACAATTAGCTATTGTTGTAAACAATAATAACACTGCTGTGATTTCTTTTCCCCATAATAATATGTTGAAATAAAAGTGGCAAATGCAAAATATGAAGACAAAGAAAACAAGAGAAAAGAAGTAGTAGTGTGGTAGTATCAAAAAGAAAGCAAATATTACATGGAGATTTGTGTATTGGGCTTTATATGTTCTTTGCCTTAAAATAAATCATTTTCTTTCGTACAGGGGTTTATTTAAAAGTTTTGCCATTTTATGCCTGTAACTCTTTTAACCAGCATTTGAATAAATCCATATTGTTAAATGTTTTTCACACAAACGATGTCTCCTATTATTGTATGCATTGTATGCCATACTTTCAAGTTTATATTATTTCCTCTGATCTTTTAAAATAAACCTTCCAGCTTACTTCTGTTTTCTAAACCATAACACTTCTAAAAACAGTCATACCCTGTGTATATACCAAACTATATTTCCCATAGCTGATTAGCAGTGAGTCTTGAATCTTACTGATCTTCAGCTCTTCAAAATCTATTAGAATTTTATTTTCTTATATTTAATGTAAATGTTGGATTGCAAAAGTCTATTTTTATTTAATATTTAAATAAATGCATTTTTAGGAAAATTCTCTTGCAATTATTTTAATGAGAATAAAAAATTTAACAAAAAAAGAGTATTTTTCACTGACATAATGCTTTGAAAATATTTAAATTGGGAAATAAATATTTATGTCATTGTGAAGCATACATAAAATTATAATGTTTATGAGAATACACCTTTAGCCTGCTTGTCTGAGTTTCATCATAGTTCCTATTAGAGAAGGAGGCATACTTTTCACTAGTATATAAGAAAAAGATATTTTATGATTTTTGTTGAAGATTTCTCCAGATCAATGTGATGGATATATATTTGAAGTTTATATTTGTTTCTAGAATGGAAACTTAAAAACAGTGACTCTTGACAAAGGAAAATAGTTTCAATAGTGTAAAGAGCAGAATTTTAACAACAAAAGAAGAGATGCAAAAAGTAAAAAACACTCTTTTCTCTCTGAAAATATGCTTTCACAGAGAAAATATTCCTGACAACTTAGTGATCTGTTTTATCCTGCAACTGCTGTGACTTCCTTGATGTTAAGGGGAGAGGTGTGAAAATACTCTTTTCATTATTTTGAGACTGCTAATAAGTATGATGAAATTAATTACATTTATAAATTAATATTCAGGTCAGTGTTGCAGGATATTCATGTGTAGAACAGGCTTAAGAACTATAAGCACATGTGCGTATGTATGTGTGTATGTGCATGTCTACACGTAGTTTTACATACATAAATATTAATTAGAAAGTGTTTGTATGTCCCAGGCACAGCAGCTATAGAAATACATATTTTCTGTGTTTCAGGTAAGGCATTTGATACTTACTTGCCCATTGATATCATTTATCCAGGATATTGCTAGTCATTTCTGTGTGATGTGAGACAGAAGACTGAGTGTTAGCGAAGGTTGTTCCAGAAAAGAGTAAGGATATACAGCTCAGGAGCTGATGAGTTTTCTTTTCTCTTGATATTTTCAGAAATGTAGTTTTGCTTCAAGACTACTCTTGACCTTGTGTTCACTTTCCTGTCCCACTTTGGACAACATTTGAAACTGAGGATCTGATATACTATCAAAGGCAGAGAACAGGGTTCCCTTAGAAATATAATTCCCATACAGAATATATGATAGTCTAGGATGAAAATAAATAAATAAATAAAATAGATTTTTTGCTCTGCCTGATGTGAAGCATCATTTAGAGGTAAGTAAATGCACCCCAGCCTCCACCAGTAAATGAGAGCTCTTATACAGATTCTGAATCTTAAAGTCTGCACTTACTGACTGTCTTCTTTAACTGCTGAGTGCTTTGAACAGTGAAGAGGAAGCAAGCAAGACAGGCAAGGGGCAGGCATAAAGGGGGCTTTATAAGTCATTTTTAAGACCTTCAATTCAGATGCTGTACTGTGCCCCAACTGTTGTAGCTAAAAGCTATTTCCATTTTCTGCAGACAGCCCTAAGAGACCATCAAAAGCAAAGAGCTGTTTGGCAATGTCTTCCTTCTGAAGGTCCTAATTACACAGACCTTTGTGCTACCAGGCTGCAACAAGACTATCCCTTGATCTTCCTCTGTTAAAAAAAAAAAAAAAAAAAAAAAAAAAAAAAAAAAAAAAAAAAAAAACTGCAAGAGAGTAGATGTATGTGTTGAAATATCAGACATGATTCTAATTGGTTTTTGGATAGTAAGAGACTTTTGTCTCAAAGCAAAATGCTACTACGGGAGATCATTCAGTTTGTAAAAAAATCTATGTAAAGCTTAGCCAATATTTCCTACCGAATTCAGTGTTTTGAATCAGAGCAGATATTAAGAAATAATAAAGGGCTGTTCTATGGTAATGTTGAATATATCTGTGCTCCCTTCCAATGAAGTCACAAAACTGTTCTTGTCACTATTATTAGTAAAGCTCTCAAACAGAATGTCTAAAAACAGATTTTCTCCCACAGTTCTTAATGGTTTTAGCTGTACTTAGATATACATTTCATAATATAGTTTGTTGAATTACTTTTATGCAATTTCACCTCTATGATATTTAACATATCCTTCTTAAAAATACCTTTTATTTATTTTTAATCTTTAATTGTTTTAAAATATACTTGGATATATTAAATTTCATTTTAAAATACATTTTAAATACAAAAATTTGTTATCTACAGTTATTCTTATTAAATGTTATTAAATATCTCAAATTCTTCTCTAAAAAGTGTCAGTTATTAGTGAGAAGAAGTAAAATGTCTTTCATTAATTCATATCAATATTTTACCCCATATGATCACAGATAGCTTTTTATGCTATGCACACACACGAACACACATTTTTATATATATATGTTTACTAGCAGAAGGTAAATATGACAAAAGATCCATTAAACTTCAATGGAAGGAAATAGCTTGGAGTTTTGCTTATTTGTTTCTCCTTTTTTTTTGTTTGTTTTTGTTGTTTTGTTTGTTTTGAAGGGGCAAAGCCTTCAATAGATTTTCTACTTTTAGAAAACTTGTTCTTTGTTGACAGTTGGGCTATAACTATATTTCATAAACCCTAAAGCTCCCAAGTTGCTGGAAATAAATTGATTTTGTGAAAATATGTGACACACAGGTTTTCAGTATGGGTCCTGAACAACCTGTCCCTAAAGTAGTTATTTCCATTTACACCCCTGACCTGCTGGTGTCTTCAGTGGTGCTGTAGTTTTTTTGTGTACTTCAAAAGCCACAGATCTGTTTCCATCCTTCTTAATTTAATATAAACTGTACATGCTTCTATCAGTAAGGACTTTCATTTTTATACTTCTTCGATTTCATGACACCAATGGTTCTATATTTCACAGTGTAGGGAGCAGAATGAAATTACACTGCTCTCAGACTTCAGCAATATCTGGTTTATGTGATTCAGGGCCTCCACACAAAGAAGAGGTCACTCTCAATATTTCAGTAAAAGGCTCTTTCTGGAGGAGTACATACGGTAAGTCTGACAAAGTGTGATTTTTTTGGTGTGCATGAAGTGGGGCAAAAGCCCCACATACTTCTGTGAGAGTGGTAAAGTGCAGCTGCATAATCCAAAGACAAATTATTCTGTGAATAACATTGTTCTGACATAAATGTACATAGGTTGGACAGGTTTAAGTAAGAGTTCCTAAATTGTTTTGCCATCAGTTCTCTTGTATCTCCCTATTGCAGTCTCTGCCAGCAGAGTTTCAGCTTTCAAAAGGTCACAGGTTTGAGCCTCCGCTTTTTACACCTGAGAACAGAAAGTAGCCTTATGTCTATATATCTTGCAGTAAATGACTGTTGCTATACAGAATCTCAACTATCAGATTATTTTTTTTTAATTATTATTATTATTATTTTGTGTACCTAAGGAAATTGATATTTGTACTGAATATTTTAAATACTTCTTCACTGTGTACTTTCTCATCTCAGGTAATACCTCAAGAGTCTTTACTGTAATTGCTTCTCTATAGAACTGTGATTTCTATTGTTTCAATGCCTGCAATTCTCATAGATATTTCTGTCCTCACTCCAGCCATCGAACCATTGTAATTCTGACAAATGACTTATTTCTCTCAGTAGACTGACTCCTGTGATGATTCTTCTACTACAGTAACAAAATCAACAGAGAACACAACACAAAATAAAACAAATATTGTAACAAATATTGGTAGGGTATTATCTGAAGGAGAGGTCCATATAATCTCTTCTGAGTGATGGAATGTATAACCAGAGCGGGAGATTCTGACAGTGAGGGTTGCTAAATGTAGAGGTTAACAGAGTTTCTTCAAACAATATTAGTTATATTGCATTATTAAGAGCATGTGTTGAAAAGAATCATTACGTACTTCTTTGACTGAAAGTTTGAAAGAACAATAAAAATGTTGGTTGCTTGTTAATTTAATTGGATGATAACCTCTAACACAATGACAAAGCAGAATGATAACAGCACACCTAGCCCTTTGAAAATCCATATCATGTAGCTTATGCTTCGTGTTTATGCAGCTGTATTTCTTCCTGGACATTTGAAGATTGTGGGGGAAAGACTATCACATTTGGCTAATGGACAGTTAGAAAGCTGAATGTTCATTGATGCTCTCTGTCAAATTATAAAACATGGTCATACAATTTTTTATCAGAATGAGATTCAAGCTTTTAGGTAATTTCTATAACTGAAAAATACAAAATGTAGTGAACTGTAGCTGATTTTCACATCTTAAAATCCTGAGAGTGCTACAGAAAACAAATAAGATATAAAACAGGTTATGAATTTGTTTCTGCCATTTTGTGACAAACATTCTGTCTGCATAGACAAATAAATTGAAGGAATTAAAAGGATTACAATCTGCGATGATTACAGGTTTTTTTTTTTTTTTTTTTTCTAAGTTTTCATATTTCAGTTGTCAAAACAGGTATGTCAATAACTCATGTAGTTTGTGTATTGTTATTTATCAAGGACAGCAAACAAAAGAATTATCTTTGGAATTCAAAAATATATCAAACCAGAAGGTACACTGACCACCAAAAGATGCAACCAGCTAAATTCATTGTAATTAAAGTATTGGCTCCTCAGTACAATGAATTATCTTTATAGGCTTTAATAGTTAAAAACTATCTATTAATTCTGGGATTTCTACAGTGAGCTGAAAACCCAATTGCACTAAAAAGTGTTACTCTAATGGTTATAATTATACAGTTCTGGGACTTTGTATATTGTTTTTCAGAACGTAGGCCCCAAAGCCCTTTCTGGCTTACTTTCAGAAAGAATTCAGTTATCATCACCCATGCCATGTTTTTGTTATATAAATTGAATTAAAAGGAATACATGAGTTAGTTTTTGTTGTTGTTGTTGTTGTTGTTGTTGTTATTTTTATTTTTTTTCAGAACATTTTATGCACTGTATTATAGAAATTGTTCTTGCACGCCAAGAATATTTCAGTGTGGCTTAACTCTTACAAGACCATGATTACATGTGTAATCATGGACCAATGTATACAAACAGGTGATTTCACATACTATGTACTTTTTTTTGAATTGGATGACAAAAAAGAAATTGGTTACAGAAAACAAAACCCCTGATTATTTTTATTAACCTACAAAGAAACGTGATATTTATGGTAACTATAACTCATTTTCTAAACAAATCACTTCTGTCTGCTAATCCCATTTTATCTTGCACTGGTGCAACTTCCATCTGATCAAACATGATTGCTTTTCCTACTTATCACTAGATTGCTCTCAGTCATACTATCATTTGCTACAGTCTGATATTAGAAATGTTGTACTGAAACACTTGGTTGAGCTGGGTTAGAAAAAATAATAATAATAATAAAAAAAAAAATCTGCTGTAGAATGTAGTATAGAGTAGTGTAGTGTAGAATGAATATGCACTTAAATCATCACAAAATACACATCTGAGGAAAAAAATCCTGTAAACACATGGGTTTTCTACACAGAATTTCAATATTCTGTAATTGCTTAATAACAAGCATGGGGTAAAAGGAATATCACAACTGCTACCTGAGGAACTTTCTACTCCAGAACAAAAGAATAAAGATATGTACCTGTCTGATACTGACCGAACATTTTCCTTCCTTCCTTCCTTCCTTCCTTCCTTCCTTCCTTCCTTCCTTCCTTCCTTCCTTCCTTCCTCCCTTCCTCCCTTCCTTCCTCCCTTCCTCCCTTCCTTCCTTTCTTCCTTCCTCCCTTCCTCCCTTCCTTCCTCCCTTCCCTTCCCTTCCCTTCCCTTCCCTTCCC
>NC_048894.1:75467175-75467607 GCF_011077185.1 Oxyura jamaicensis
TCCCTTCCCTTCCCTTCCCTTCCCTTCCCTTCCCTTCCCTTCCCTTCCCTTCCCTTCCCTTCCTTCCTTTCTCCGTCTTTCTTTCCCTCTTTTTCTCTGTCTTTCTCTCTCTCTCTTTCTCTTTCTTTCTCTCTCTCTCTCTCTCTCTCTCTCTCTTTCTGTCTCTCTGTCTCTCTCTCTTTCTTTCTCTGTCTTTTTCTCTTTCTTTCTTCGACTTCCAGAGGGCAGTGTTTGAGCTGGTTGGCAGAGTCCCCTGGGAGGCAGTCGCGAGGGGTAGAGGAGTCCAGGAAGGCTGGGCACTCCTCAAGACTGAAATCTTAAGGGCTCAGGAGTGCTCTGTTCCCACGTGCCCAAAGATGAGTCGGCGCAGAAGACCAGCCTTGCTGAACAGAGAGCTGTGGCTAAAGCCTAGGAAAAAAAAAAAAAAAAAAA
>NC_048894.1:75467707-75474403 GCF_011077185.1 Oxyura jamaicensis
AAAGAAAAAAAAAGGAAAAAAATGAAAAAAATAAACAAAAAAAAAGAAAAAAAAAAAAAAGAGGATCTTTGGAAAAGGTCTTTGGAAAAGTGGGCCGGACACTCAGAAGGATTATAAGGATGTTGTAAGGCGGTGCAGGGACAAAATTAAAAAGGCCAAAGCTCATCTGGAGCTCAGTCTGGCTACTGCTGTTAAAGAAAACAGAAAATGTTTTTATAAATACATTAACATTAAAAGGAGGACTAAGGAGAATCTCCATCTTTTACTGGATGCGGGGGGAAACAGTGACGAGAGATGAAGAAAAAGCTGAGGTGCTTAATGCCTCAGTTGCCTCAGTCTTTAGCAGCAAGACCAGTTGTTCTCTGGACGCCCAGTACCCTGAGCTGGTGGAAGGGGATGAGGAGCAGAATCTGGCCCCCACAATCCATGAGGAAATGGTTGGTGACCTGCTACAGCACTTAGATGTACGCAAGTTGATGGGGCTGGATGGGATCAACCTGAGGGTATTGAGAGAACTGGCAGAAGAGCTGGCCAAGCCGCTTTCCATCATTTATCGGCAGTCCTGGCTATCAGAGGAGGTCCCACTCGACTGGCGGCTACCAAATGTCACGCCCATCTACAGGAAGGGCTGGAGAGTAGACCCAGGCAACTATAGGCCTGTTAGTTTGACCTCAGTGCCAGGGAATCTCATGGAGCAGATTATCTTGAGCGTTATCTTGTGGCACTTGCAGGGCAAGCAGGCAATCAGGCCCAGTCAGCATGAGTTTATGAAGGGCAGGTCCTGCTTGATTAACCTGATCTCCTTCTATGACAAAATGACAGGCTGTGGATGTGGTCTTCCTTGACTTCAGTAAGGCATTTGACACCGTTCCCCACAACATTCTTCCCAAGAAATTGGCTGCACATGGGTTGAACTTGCATATGCTTCTTTGAGTTAAGAAACTGGCTGGATGGCCGGGCCCAGAGAGTTGTGGTGAATGGAGTCAAATCCAGCTGGAGGCCGGTCACTAGTGGAGTCCCCCAGGGCTCGGTACTGGGGCCAGTCCTCTTTAACATCTTCATCAATGATCTGGATGAGGGGATCGAGTGCACCCTCAGCAAGTTTGCAGACGACACCAAGTTAGGTGCGTGTGTCGATCTGCTCGAGGGTAGGAAGGCTCTGCAGGAGGATCTGGATAGGCTGGATCAATGGGCCGAGGCCAACAGTATGAAGTTCAACAAGGCCAAGTGTCGGGTCCTGCACCTGGGGCCCAACAACCCCAAACAGAGCTACAGGCTGGGAGATGAGTGGTTAGAAAGCTGCCTGTCAGAGAAGGACCTGGGAGTATTGGTTGATAGTTGGCTGAATAGGAGCAAGCAGTGTGCTTTGGTGGCCAAGAAGGCCAGTAGCATCCTGGCTTGCATAAGAAACAGCGTGGCCATCAGGTCCAGGGAAGTGATTGTCCCCCTGTAGTCGGCTCTGGTGAGGCCGCACCTCGAGTACTGTGTTCAGTTTTGGGCCCCTCACTACAAGAAGGACATGGAGGTGCTTGAGCGAGTCCAGAGAAGGGCAACAAAGCTGGTGAAGGGTCTGGAGAACAGGTCTTATTAGGAGCGGATGAGGGAGCTGGGACTATTTAGCCTGGAGAAGAGGAGGCTCAGGGATGACCTTATTGCACTCTACAGGTACCTGAAAGAAGGCTGTAGCGAGGTGGCGGTTGGTCTATTCTCCCACGTGCCTGGTGACAGGACGAGGGGGAATGGGCTAAAGTTGCACCAGGGGAGGTTTAGGTTGGAAATTAGGAAAAACGTCTTTACTGAACGGGTTGTTAGTTGCTGGAACAGGCTGTCCAGGGAAGTGGTTGAGTCACCATCCCTGGAGGTCTTTAAAAGACGTTTACATGTAGACCTTAGGGATATGGTTTAGTGGAGGACTTGTTAGCGTTAGGTCAGAGGTTGGACTTGGTGATCTTGGAGGTCTCTTCCAACCTAGACTATTCTGTGATTCTGTGATAATGATTATATTATATATTATATCCATTATATATAATTATATTTTTATTGTAATTATAAATTATAACAAAATTTTAACTAAGTGAAGTGAAACTGGAAAGACTGAATTGAGTACACTGATGTGGTAACAAGGAAGTTCGACACTAATTCCAATTTTTCTTCAAAATCTTACACTATGCAGATTTCAATAGGCAATATGCATAAAGGAGAAGTGTTTTAGTTGTAGTTGAGGAGCTCACAACTTAAGAAACATTTAAGTCTCCTGGATTTCTTTCTTATTTTTTCTTCAGGGTTTGAAGATTCTTGATGAAAAATACCTAGTGCTCATATCAGTATCTCTGTCTCTTGATAATGCTTCACTTCACTGATAGTGTTTCTTTCTTGCAATGCAAAGAATTGTACTGAGACCTGTTAGTGATTAGGTTGTAGCCCTTGGGACTATAGGCTTAGATTTCAGGTTTACCAGCATAAATATTCTGTTCATTTATTGAATGTTTATTGAGGAAAACTTATGAAAAATTGCACGGACAAAATAAATCTATGAAATACTTGTTGCTTTATCTGTCAGAATGAGTAATAGGGTACCTAGTGGCTGGCTGTAATGTTCACATTTTGTGGATACAATGTAACAGCTTGGAAAAAAAAGTCAACAAACAAAGTGGAAAAAAAAAGTTTTAAAAACAACAAACAAAAACCGCTCAGTTCACGTAGTTTATTTAACAGCACATAATTAACTGGCAGTCACTATAACACATAAGGTTTTATTTTTGGGTGGTCCTGTGTGGAGCCAGGAGTTGGACTCAATGGGTCCCTTCCAACTCAGGATATTCTGTGTTTCTGTGATTCTGCGATCACTGAACTATACATTCAGAATGGCTATCAATAATACAACAGGTTAAGTGTATCATTTAGCCACTTAGAAAATGCTAATAGAGCTAAATATTTCTAGGCCTATTTATACAGCTAACCCCAGACAGTTCTAGTTCCACTAGTCACATAATTAAATTTGGGCCAACTGCACTCCTTTTTGGAGACACAACCAGCTTTCTCAATGCACATGAACTTCCTACTTCATATCTTTATGTAGAATATTTTGTTAAGTAAACTGAGAAATTTGGTATCTAATCATGATAACTTATTCTTGTTCTGGTCTTGTTCACAACACTTTTTTTTTTTTTTTTTTTTTTTTTTTAAATCAGATAGAATACTTATAGAGTCACTTGTGCTCTCCAGTAAAATGAAGAAAAATGAGAAAAATGTTTGTTTTTTCATTTCATTATGATCCAAAGCAAAAGTAATTCAGGCCATTTTGTTGTTTAAGTTAGTGCTTATTTATGTAATGATGATCCTAATAACAGTTTTAGGATATCTATTTAAGATATAGTGTAAAGGAAATTCTATTAATAAAATCATTAATTTAAAATTTATATTAATTAAATAAATTACTAATTGGCCATAATCAGTTTTCTCCATTAGTACTCAGTTCCATTTCAAAAATATAATAGAATAGAAATATGGAATGGTTTGGTTTGGAAGGAACCTTAAAGATCATCTAGTTCCAACCCCCTGTCATGGGCAAGGATGTCACTCACTAAACCAGGTTACCCAGAGCCTTGTCCAACCTGGTTTTGAATACCTCTGGGGAAAGGGCATCCACAGCTTCTCTGGACAACCTGTTCCAATGCCTCACCACCCTCTGAGTGAAGAATTTTGTCCAAAATATCTCAAATATCTCAAAATATCTCAAATATATATCAAAGGGGAAAATTTGTTACCACATGTACTTAATGAATTACTTTTTCCATTAACATATTATGTGTGGTTCCTACAGAATCAAAATACACTGAAATGTAGACTATCAGAAATAATAGATACAAGGGTTTAAATTTCTAAGCTGTAACTTTTTACAGAACCATAAAAAGGTTTATATTGTAAGTCATGCTACTGGAGAAAAAGGAACTAAAAAAATAATAATTACTGCAGGATTCTGAAAAGAATCTCTAAATTATGTGAAGTTTGTAAAATCTTATGGTGTCAATTTATGACTACAATTCAGTTAGTTTCTTGAGAGAAGACATAAACAAAGGGTAAAAATGGCATTTCAGGGTCCCTCTTTAATCTTCTGAACCATCTATTTTGAAAGAAGCTCAAAAATCTTCTATTGGCAGCCTCCACTAAGATGAAGGTCAGAATATAAAGTTGTGTATAAGTTAGTATGGAAATCAGAAAAGCATGTCTCAATTTCTATTTTGAAACATCATGGGCAGATATGATATCTTGAAAGACAACTATTGATACCGCACTTGTTTCTGTAATACAACCAATAAAATATGAGTATTGTGATCAAATACTGAATACACACTAAATATTATTGTGACCAAAACAAGGTGTAGTTCTCTGAAGCTTGCTTCTGTTGGAAAGAATGAAAGCTACAGAACAGCTTTAGCCAGAGGATGAGCACCTTGAGAGAAATTGCTGGCTAACAGCTGAAAAGGGAATTAACTTTTCAGGTAGAAATTAACAACTTTGGTTTTGTTGTAATATTATACAAATAATGAAATAAGATATAAATATATTTTCTTACAATTCTTAAATCTTCTCTGCATCTTTGTATGAATGGGCAAGTGGTAGTCACTGTTTGTCTGAGAATAGAGCTTTTTTACACTGAGTAGGATTCTCAGCAGTTAACTTGAACTGTTAGTTGTTCTAGTATGAGAGGTCTGATATTTCATCCTCATGACAGGACCAGTTTGAAGACTAACAAATTTAGAGAGGAATCTCTTTTGATAAACAGAAAAGAATATGTAAAACATACTTGTGAATTCACTAAAAGACATACACTCATCACAAGTATATTTATAGAAACTTTCTGTGCCTTAATGTGGAATCAGATTATTTCTGTTGACACAGATACAGAGATGCCTTAAAAAAGACTTGTCATTTTATGCTCATGGTTAAATTTAAAAAGCTGATTCTACTCATATTGAAGTTAATAGCAAAAATCCTGCTCATTTCAATGACAGCTGGATTGGCCTATAAATGTCCCTTTGTTATGCTTATTCTGCTGTGCATAGTATGTTTTCCTTTAAAAACTTTCTCTAATTAACAGCAATTTTTTTTCAGAATGAAAGATCCCACTGTTTCATACTTGTTATTGCTGCACAAAGCTGAATTGTGTTTTGTTGACAGAAGGAAATTGTAGTTATGTGAAATGAACTTTTTTTTTTTTTTTTTTTTTCCCACAAAAGAGTTCTTTCAGTGTAACTGTATGATGCTCATACTAAATAACAACTTACTGATTATAAATCCATAAGATTACCATGCTGAAGACTTTCTTACTATGCAAACACAAGTGTACCCAGAATTTGCTGTAAATGGCAAATTGTTACTTAAATATGCATTAAGAAAACTAAGCCTCCCTCCCTCTGCCCAAGCTTGATCATTTGTTCTGATGACACAATTTTTTTAAGTGTTAAGAAAAATACTTCCTTGGGATAAATCTTCTGTTTTGTCCCACCAGCAGGTGATGTTGCTATTTTCCCAACTAGAACTATTTTGACAATTAGTGATTAAAAAGTTCATTTAGTATCTTTTGACTTAATTTCATTAAGAAATCAAAATGTTGCTTTCAAGTCTTTGACTTCCTTTGTAGAGTGCATGAGTGGGTAATCAATAGGCAATTATTTTGTAGTATAAGTCTTCTATCATTTAACTTCTACTTTGAAATATATTCTACTGTATTTAATTCAAAAGGGTAACCAATACAAATTCCTTCCAAAATATATTTGTTTTCAGAAAAAGGACATAAATGACATTCTGCCATTCATATTTACATACATCTAAGGATACTTTGATATTCAAATTTTTAAGAAAATTTGAGTGCTTCTAATCTTATATGAACAAAGGTTTAAATATCAATATGTACCTTTTGAAATATCAGGTATTTATTTAGATTAATTCATACAGATTAAAATTAGTTTAGACATCAATGGTTTAGCAAACCTTCTTACTATGTATCTCTTCCTTAGTAGCTCTTGAACCTATTCTCTGTTTTCATAAAAGGTAGAACATAAAGATTATTAAGTTGTACTGTATTTTAAGAATATATTCATTAGAGATTTTTATCAGTGGTCAGACTATACAATAAATTGGAGTGTTGGCCTGCACATCCCAGGATTTGACCTTAATTTACATAAATTGGGCTCCAACAGCAATATAGTCCCTCACATTTTCAGCCACATTTCTCTGCGCTGTCCTTTCAATCAAGCCTAGTACCTTTTCAGGTTGAAAGGGAAACAATTCACAAAATTATCTGTTTGAAACACATTACTTATTTTTAAAGCATCTTTTTAATGGCTAGTACAGTCAATATGAAGTCCCTTACAGGCTGTTGATGGAACAAGAGGAGAGGTAATATGTAAGATGGTTTGATACAAGAATTTAAACCCCAATGACAGTGTGGATTTAAATCAGCCTCTGTTGTAGAGCTTCACCATTAAACACCACAGCCTCCACCCAGAAAACAAACATTGATTATGTGGATATGTCCACCTCAAATACAGGAACCCCAATAGCTAATAAACTAGACACTAAGGAGGTACAGTCCTCCTGGAACTAAAGTTAGTTAAAGAGTTTAAATAATAACTTGTTTAAACCATTGAGGGGTGGGTGGGGGGGTTTAAAACCAACCAAAAAACACTTGGT
>NC_048894.1:75474503-75495303 GCF_011077185.1 Oxyura jamaicensis
TGGCAGGAATCTCCTAACTATATCAGAAGACTTATTTTCTACTGTGTACTAAACTAAGACAGTAAGAAGTGTTGGTTTTGGAAACAAATCTCTAATCTTTCAGTTTAACACTCACAGTTAAAGATAAGAATTGGGGAAAATACCAAGAATACTAAGTCAAACTATAATATTGATTCAGGCTGCAGCTCAATAAAGGAACATGGTCAGTTTAAGTACAAGCTTTGGCTTACTTAGTTACATTTTAGTCCATAAAAGAGTCTTACTCAAGCCTCTGTTTGGATCTGTAGAGGTGTCGTGGTTTGCTTCTTCACCTGACTGTAATTTTATGGCCATAGAGCTCTGTACCATTCTTTCTGTCAAAATGCTAAAGAGACTAAAATTAAGCCTTTTCCTCCTGAATCAACTAACATTTAACAACTCTCAGTGAAATGCCTCACATTGTTTTTAGAGCAACAAGGAGAATTCACCATGTCTAGTTCATGTTTTTTTTTTTTTTTTTTTTTTTTTTATGGCTTACTTCCCCAATGGTCTTTTCATCAGTCTTCTCTTTATGTCCGTCTTGTCTGTCAGAGCATGTAGTGCCTGAATATTTTGGTTCCAACTATAATTATGTAAGACCTCTAAAACATGACTTCTGAAAGAAACAATCCACAGGCTTTATAATAAGAGAGATGCTGATATATTTGTTTTGTGCTGATCTGCAGGTTACTTATGAATCTAGGTTTGACTCTGATATTTAGAAGTGTAGTATAGGACCAAAAGACGGCTGTTCTGGGGCAGACCAAAGGTCCATTTCATTTATTGACTGCTACCTGACAGTAAGTAGGATCAGATGTTAAGCAGCAAGCACAAGAACAGTCAAACCTACAGTAACGCTTCACCTGGTGTACTTCCTCACACCAATTTTCTATATTCTCTCTTTTTCTTGATATCCAAAGCCCTTTTATAAATGCCAGATAGGATTTTGAAGTCCACAGATTGAAGCATACAGGTGAAAAAGAGATTGGAAAGAAGTGAGGAATAAGGAAGGAGTAACACTCTGCTGAATTCTTCCCTTGCAAAGCACTTTATAATCAAAATACTAACATGATATGCCCTTTGAAATGGTTTTCACCATTCAAATGTTTTTTTTTTGTTGTTGTTTGTTTGTTTGTTTGTTTTTAAATCATTCAAACTATTCCATGTTATGTTCTTTGATGGTGGTTTTCCATCGGCTGACCTGACCAGGAATGGGGTCTACTGAGACTCAGATGAGTATCCTAGCGAGTTGTCTCTGGATGAGAAAGGCATTCCTTTTCTTTTGGATTCTGGAGTTTGGTAGTACCACTTCTTCCAAAGGACATTGTCCTTTATTCCCTATCTGCATGATAAGTCTACAATTTTTATTTAAATGGAAGAATGATCTCATTATATGATACCAGCTTTGGGGAGTTCAGTTACAGGTCTAAAATGCTTATGATATAACACCATTCAGTAGTCACAAAGTTGTGTTTCCTGAATTTTCCAAGCAATTTCAGAAGTCTTATTCTATAGTGATCATTTTACATGTAGGTTTCCCTCTTTGTAGATAAAATTCAGACAAGGCTTATTAATTTTAGCAACAATCAGATTCTATGTAAATCTTTAACAGTGGTGGAAATACTGTTTTCATGCCAACACACATTCTTTTCTCCTTTCCATGTAGAAGACATCCAGAAGGATTATTCAGAGGGAGCAAGTATGTATATGAAGAAGTTATGTGAAATGTTTCCTGCCATGTGGGAGTAGCTTATTGGGTCTGCCGTGCATCATTAACACCTTCATAAAGTTTCCTGTACACAATTAATAGTACAAGTGCAAATTGGAATGGAAAATATTGATACCATGAACCAAAGCAGTAGCTACATTTACTGTCTAATAACATAGCAAAGATGACACATTTCTGAGCATGTGTATTATTTTTGTTGTTTTTTTTTTTTTTTTTTAGCATAAATTCTTTTTAGCACAAATATTTTCCTAAAAGCCTTTTAATATTAAAATACTAAAATATCTTCAAATGAATTAATATTAACCATGAAAGATTGCATATTTTTATAAAGGTTTTGAAATGTTTTACATCACTGCTGTTAATAGATTCGTCTACAAGCTGCTTTTCGTCCCATCTTTCTGTAGGGCAGCATAGCTGATGATAAACAAATAGAATTATTTCTAAGAATAAAAACAAAATTCATGGCAATGTGTACTTAATGTTATACATGAATGACTTGGGCATTACATTTTTGTAGACCTGAGGCCCTGATACTCTATTTTACTATAGCACAGTTAGGAGGAGAAAGCAATGCAGTATCCTTCCATAGCCTGATCCTTTAAAGTCTGTCTTTAAGAGTCTTCACCATGACAGATTATCACTAAAACAGCTTGGCAGCTCAAAAACCTTAGAACAGCTTCAGTTGCAAGAAAAATATAGAGATGTGAAGGAAGATACAATTCCCTTCTCCTTTGTACACATCATGAGATATTCTTGCAAAACAAATACTTTCCAGAAAAAAAAAAAAAAAAAAAAAAAAGTTAAATCCAAATTGTTACTCTGTCAAGGCAGTCTGTTACACTCATCTCAACAGAAACTCCAAAAAGAGGATACATAAACAAAGGAAAAAGCATTACTTTCTGGTATCTTTTTGATCATCATAACAGTAATGTGTTTCATTCATTATAGTTTAATAACACCCAAGTACTGAAAATACATCCATAGTTTCTTACTTATGCTGTATTTTATTTGGATGCTGTCTGCATAGACTTTAGTAAAGATTTTGACACTGTCTCCCACAGCACTCTTCTGGAGAAACTGACTGCTCATAGCTTTGATGAGCATATGCTTTGCTGGATAAAAAATTGGCTGGATGTCTGGGCCCAAAGAGCTGTGGTGAATGGAGCTAAATCCAAATGGAGGCAGGTGACTAGTGGTATCCCCCAGGGCTCAGTGCTGGGGCCAGTTCTCTTCAATATATTTATCAATGATCTGTATGAGGAGATTGAGTGCGCCCTCAGTAAGTTTGCAGATGAAACCAAGATGGATGGGAGTGTTGATCTGCTCAAGGGTAGGAAGTCTCTGCAGAGGGATCTGGATAGGCTGAACCAATGGGCCAAGGCCAACTGCATGAAGTTCAGCAAGGCCAATTGCTGGGTCCTGCACTTGGGGCACAACAACCCCCTCCAATACTACAGATTTGAGGAAGAGTGGCTGGAAAGTTTCCTGGCGGAAAGATATCTGGGAGTATTAGTCAATAGTTGGCTGAATATGAGCCAGTAGTGTGCCCAGGTGGCCAGGAAGGCCAACAGCATCCTGGTTTGTATCAGAAATAGTGTGGCCAGCAGGACTAGGGAGGGGATCATCCCCCTGTACTTGGCTCTGGCGAGGCCGCACCTCAAATACTGTGTTCACTTTTGGGCCCCTCACTATGAGGACATCAAGGTGCTGGAGTTTGTCCAAAGAAGGGCCATAGGGCTGGTGAATGGTCTAGAGAAAAGTTTGATGAGGAGTGGTTGAGGGAAGTGACATTATTTGGCTTAGAGAAAAGGAGGCTTATCACTCTCTACAGCTACGTCAAAGGAGATTGTAGTGGGTTGGGATTCAGTCTCTTCTCCCAAGCAACATGTGATAGGACAAGAGAAAATGTCTTCAAGTTGTGCCAGGGGAGGTTTAGGTTGGATATTAGGAAAACGTTCTTCACTGAAAGGGTTGTGAGACATTGGAACTGCCCAAAGAGGCAGTTGAGTCACCATTCCTGGAGACCTACAAAAAATGTATAGACATGGTGCTTAGGAACATAGTTTAGTCCTTTGGCAGTGATAGGCTAACAGTTGCACTTGATGATCTTAGAGGTCTTTTCCAACCTAAATTATTCAATGATTCTGTGATTAACTACCAGTTTCAGATGACCTCAAGAGGTAATATTTCCAGATTAACACAAGAATGTGCAACAATTCTTCCACTGAACTATTTCATTCTCTTAACATGCATCACAATTCCTTTACTGATTTCTGAGGAGATGCTATAAATTGAGGAAAAGAAGTATAAATAGGAAAAGAACTGAGGAAAAAAGGAAAAAGGAGTCTGGAGAAGACAAATTCTGGTCTTCTTGATTACACGTCACTGACCAAGAAAGAGACATATATAATGGAAATACTCTTCTGGGAAATTACCCTCAGTTATCTGATGTTATGTAGTCATGATCTGATTTAGAGCTGTGGTAACTTAAGTTATATATAGATCCAAGAAGGCAGGTGGTCTCTTGTTTGACCCTCTTGTTTGGGGAGCCAGGAGGCACTTGTCCATGGGCATCTGAGGCAGTCAGTTTCCTGGACCAGGTCCAGGCCCAGACCTCACAGACTCCGAACCCGCAAGGCACCACAGGGGTTTCTGCTAGTGATGTCAAGTTACACATTCACTGTCTTCTTGTCAGTAACCTTGGTGAATGGATAGGCCCTGCCCAGCACAGCCTGGCTGGGTGCTGCTAGGGTGAGGGCCCCCCACTGCAGTTGGGAGCCTCCCCAGAAACCTAGTCCTCCGCCTGGCCTTGCTCAACTGGTTGGGGCATAGTGGCATGGTGCCCAACATAGAGGGGAGGGATTCAGTTATCCAGAGGAGATACTGTCTTATCTGTCTAAGACAATGCCTGTTCTTTCTGAATGGGACAGCATTTTATATCACAGAAGATTTTTTTTAAAATAACAAAAGGATATGGTAAGAATGTTTAAAATGAATGCCGTATGTCTCTGCTGTTTTATTAAATAATCAGTGTTGCAATGATGTGAAATTGCAAAATTTCATGATGTGAAGTTGCAAAAAATGTGAAATTGCAATTTCACATTTTATTTTCCAAATTTTTATTTTAAGTCATTCATATTGGTCAGTCAGATGTTCATGGTAATTAATTCTAAGGACCCATGAAACAGAAAAGCCCATGCATATTCAGTCAGCTTCTTCAAGATATTGTATTTATAACAAAACAAAACAAAACAAAAAAAACTTTAATTCAATTAATATATATTTATCAATTGCTATACATCTTTAAGCCATAAAGATGTATGATTTTATTCTTAGATAATTAAAAGTAAACATTTATCTCTAAGAAAACATTAAAGTCACTTATTTTAATAATGTTATTTGAAGGTTCAGTTGGTTATTTGGATTTCAGTGTTCCTCAGGTCCTCAGCACATTAATTTATTTATTCCAGCCTAATCTTTTTTCTTTTTCTGCTTTGATTTAAAGTTTCATCTTACATACAGAGAAAAGAGTAACTTTATTTACATTAGTAGTGTGATTTAATTTATTTGGAGTACTTGCAATGGCAATAATGCAGCAGTCTGATTTTAAAAATAGCAAGGTTTTACAGTATTATGCAAATTGGCACATATTTTTTAAACATAAATATTTATATTTTACATATATTTAGAATTTGGCAAATGGATTGTGAATAGTTATCAACATATCAAATTCTACATTTAAGTTCATTTTCAAATAATTGATTCAGTTATGAAAAAAGTTTCACTTGAAAGAAAACCAAGCAAAAAGGTTGAAATATCATAAAACGATGGGTAGTGTTATTTCGTTTTCCACAAATATGCCTTGAACTGATCAGATGTTATATAGAATAGCAAACCTTCCAAAATCATAGACATTAAAAATATATTTCCTTCTTTTTCATAGACTAAGGAGACAGAAACCATACTAGAGTAGATATTATTAAATCCTTTTCTTATCCACACAGTTGTTTTCACAGAAGGCAATAATGTTAGTCAGTCATGGTTTGCCCAGAGTAAAACCACAAAGAATTTTCTTGATTACCTTGTTTTACTTCACATGCTTGGAAGTAAACTACAAGAGAATGTACTCTGTAATTTCTCCAAGGACTACACTGAAGGTGAGTTGCTGACATGGCCCTGGATCTTCCCTTTTGTATTCCTTAAAGAGAAGTGAGTGTAATATAGTCTGGTTATGTGGGACCCCTTCCACTTGATATTTTTTTTTTTTTTTTTTTTTTTTTTTGTAGATGCTAAACAGAAGCCTCACATCAGAAAAATTTTTCAGCACTTTAAGGTGAACCTCATGTAATGTCATGAATTTGAATGCATCCATAAACTGTTGCTTTCCCATATGTGCCCAGGTATCATTTGTGAAGTTGGAAGTAGGTAAGTCACGGACTTTGTTAGCCTTTTCCAAATTGTCCACCACTAGCTTTCCTCCCGTATTTACAAACAGATCTCTTCCCTGACTTTTCTTTTTCTATGCCCATCTTGAAGATTTCCTACTTGTTACATGTTATGACTAGTTCATTTTAACTTCATCTAGTCTCTGTCTTTTCTGATTTCATGCACAAGTGTACAAGCAACACTTTAAGGTTCCCTCATCCTTGCACTGTTTCCTATACACTGTTTCCACTTCCTTTATGCTTTTTTTCTTTTTTTGCATTTTAGTTCTTTGTGAAGACTTTTATCTTGCAAGGTGGGCCTTCTAGTGAAATCCCTGGTCTCCCTGACTGTTACAATAGTTTGTTTATAAATTCTCTCTGTCTCTTAGATAAACCATGTCTCATAAGCACCTTTCTACTTCATGGCAATTACTCAGGGTATTCTGCTCAGCAATTCCTTAAATAAACCGAACTAAGTCCAGGCTGTTAATTGTACTTCTTACCTTCCCAGATCCTTCCTTTAGATCCTAAACTCAATCATTTTGTGGTTATATTGTCCCTATTTGCAAGCACCAGCACAAGGGGAGCATTACAGTGGTTGACTTCTCCCACTCTTTGTGAAATTATCATTAGCATAATCTAGGAACCCCTTAAATTGCTTGGACAGTTCTTACCATCAGATAGTTGCATGGTTGAAATTCCCCATGAGACTCAGGTCTTGAGATCAAGAGACTTCTACTAGTCATGTACAAAAAGCCTCATCCAATCCCTCCTCTTGGTCAGGTGGTTTGCAATGGATCTGCACCACAACACTGCACTGTTGCTTTACTTCTGATCTCAGTTTGTAAACCCTCAGCAGACCAGTTCACAGTGAAGGACCTCATTTATCACCCTCTTATATTTCCCCACCTATCCTTCCTAAAAAACTTGGTAAGTTTATTTTGTTCACAATAAAAGATTTTTTTTCTTCTTCCATGTCCTGTAAAACTAATTATGTTTTGAAGCACAGATTCGGACAGAAACTTAATGAAAGAGAACATAAAAAAAAATAAAATAAATAAAGTTAATTACTTTGTTAGTTCTTGATGAATTACTGTCCTGTTATTCATGCAAATAATGTACCTATACTTACTAAATCTTGTAAATTTCCTCATCTCATTGTCTGATCTCTGTTGACAATTCTGAGACAATAATCAGTTATTAGGACTGACCTCTATACAAGCAAAATGGTAGAGTTCAGCAAAATCATCTGAAACACAAATATTACTTTGGATTATTCAGATTTCTCAGAACTTCCTTTTCCTTTCCTCTCCTTTGTGTTTTTTCTCCTTGTAGACCACAGTACTACAGTACGTAATACAGTACCACTAGTACGTAATTCTAATAGTTTGTGCTCATATTCTATTAACACTATTGTAACTCATTTACTGAGTCTCCCTAAGCAAGGGAAGAGCAGAACATAACCAAGGAAACACTGTAGACCTCCCTCAGATATGCTTAAAAGCAGTATATATTTCCATGCTCATTTAGCTTTTCTCAGTATTCCCTTGTGTCAGTTCACTTCTTTGCAGCTTTATTTATATTACAGTACAAGTAGAGAGAATTGTTCATGGATAAAAAGGTTTCAGATAGAATATTTGTCATTTGTGAAGGAAGACTGAGGAATTAGATAATGAAAACTGCTATTTATACATTATTTTTCATTATATAATTTAAAAATTAGCTATCTGATTTCATTATCATAAAATAATCTTGAAGTTTTGAGTCTGTGTGACAAAGCTTTAAACTTCAGAAAGAATAAAAACACTGGATTGTGCTGCTGTCTTTAAATCTGATTTTCTTCAGTCTGTCACTGGTAAGGCTGATAGATTTGAATCTCACTGATATTTGATTCTCATAAGTTTTCTATAATATACTTGTTTCCTGGTAAGTTACTGCTATTTGTTTGTTTGTTTGTTTTCCCTACTGATGAAAGACTTGGTATTTCACTTTTACTTCTGTTCAACACTATTGAATTTTACTGAAGATTATTCTTGATATTATATTGAAGATAATTCTCTGGAATTTCTAAGGCATTGCACAAATATTAACTAGTATATCTTCATGTCAAATAGTTCAATACTAGTATACTAGTATAGTATCCCTATACTTCAAGACAACAGATTAAGAAAGAAGTGTTTAAGTTCAGCTTTGGACTCGTCTTTCAAGTCCTAATAAAAACAAGGTATCTTTGTCCACTGTCAACTTTAAAAATAGCTGAATATGAATGTCAGTGTTCAAGACAGTAAATCCGAGGAAATGGGCAACATTTTTTCCTGCATAGGCCATCATCATAATCAGTTTAACAGGCAGATTCCACATGCCTTTTAAACTTAAATTTATTGATCTTATTACTATTGGTTTTGCAGACTAGCTTAATCTAGTTTAATGTTCTCCTTTTCTACCTTTGTGATTGAATTAGAAAATTCAGTGATTTTGAAGCTTTTCCTTATCTCACTGTAGATTAGTTTTCTAAAATAGAGGTACAATTCTTTCTTACTGTGCTATGTCTTTCTTTTTGCATGCTTAGCATATTTATCAGTTTGGTCTGCCTTGTTTATTATTATTATTATTATTATTATTATTTCAGGCCTCCATTGCTTCAGCAAATAGATTTTATGCATCACATTTCATTTCTAAAAATTTTGTTACATTTTTTCCTAGTGAGCAAATCAACATAAATTTGAGACATATTTTACCAATCATTTTCTTTTATTGCAGAAAACATTATGATTTTTGTTATGTATGAAAGACCTTGTATCAACTGGAAGACTCATGATGGTATCTTAGACACAGATGTAAAAATCTTTGCAACCATTTTAAGTACATAAGTATAAAAAAAAAAAAAAAAAAAAAAAAAAAAGATTTATATTCTGTCAAAAATCAGCAACATGGTGAAAGAGATAGAAAAGTAATACATAGCTGTTAGTTTTTTAAAAGATGACAAAAGAAAAAAAAAAAGAGTTTAAAAACTGAAAAACTGTCTTTTTATCAGAAAACCGGGTAGTTTGCAAATATTGTGTAGACAAGAATCATTTATTTATAAAAGAGTGTTATAACACAATTACATATACCATAACCTCTGCATGTGCCTCTGTACAACACTGAAGAAATGTAGAATGTATTGATTTAAAAAATAAAAATAAAAAAAAAATGTGGACTCGATACTGTCCATAAGACATGGTGTTCTTTTCTGGAAATAAATTCAGCTTCCAAGTTACTGTTAACTGGCATGCAGCTCTTTGCTGACTCTTTCACAAATCCTGGGAAACAGCTGAAAATAAGAAAATTAAACAAAACAAAACAAAGCCAAGGGAAAAAAAAAAAAAAAAGAGAGAGAGAGAGAGAGAGAGAGAGAGAAAGAAGGTACAAGTAACCATAGAGGTGGAAGTTCCACTTCAGAGGTGGAAGTTTCTTTTTTGTTATTTCAGGGTAATATAATAGACTCTTTGTTCACACTGTAAAGGAAATACTTATCCAGAGAATTCTGATGTGTTTTTTTTCATACAACTTTTCTGAGGATCAAGAACTTTAAGGAACATCTTTTCTAATACTTCTTTATGCTTTACGTTCAAAGGTTTATGGTTCATGTAATTCACTACATGGTCAATATTACTGCTCATCAGGCCTATGTAAAGTAATGTTTCTGCTGTTTCTTTTGGTCTGAAGCCATTTTCAGTCTTATCCTGTTCAATGTCAACTTAGGTGAAGTATTTCATATCCTAGCGTAGGAAAAAAAAAAAAAAAAAAAAAAAAAAGAGTATCATTAGCAATATGGTCAGGTGCTGTATGACTTGGCTTTAACAGACAGAAAGGTGGGAGATGGAAAACAAACAAACAAACAAACAAACAAACAAAAAACACCTTCCTCTCACTACTGTTTATTTATTTATTTTGAGAAACCAGATTGTAAAATTCTATTTTTAAATAGGCAACTCACAAAAAGTAACAGAAAACTCCTAATAATAATAATAATAATAAATTAAATTTTAAAGGTTAATTATTTTATTACCCTTTCCTATTTAAATAAATAATAATAACCCGAAATACCTCTAAAGGAAAAAGCCAAAAAAGAAAACCAGAAGAACTCTAACAGTATAAAGTACTCTTTTATTGCAAAGTACCTGGATTTGGGAGAGATAACAGCAATCTTAAACTCTCTTAAGTTCCAAAAGTAAAATACTTCAGGAAATTGCTTTTGAATTGCTATGATAGGTGATATAAATAAAACAATTTCTTTAGCAATGGCACTTTGAGTATGTGAAATGGCATTTGTAAGAGGTACTTGCCTGATGGCATTGCGCTAAATTAACTGGTCCAATTAACAGCATGGGGTACTTCTAACATTAATTGAAAATAATTAGTTTATTTATTGTGTTGGTTTTAAGTATTTGAAAGTGTATGCTGTATTAATGTTAGATTTCTGTAAGTGATACTGTTACAAAGTGGTAATAAGCTGTGGGTTTTTTTTTTGTTGTTTGTTTTTTTCATGAAGGTAAGATGTGACATGAGGACTGTGCTATACTCCTTAAAGAGTCTATACAGCTCTTATATTTTGCACAGATTAGATTTTGTAACAGGTTACACAGTCAAACAATTCTCTCTTCAAGCTTTTGCATGGAATGATCAATGAATACCACAGAAGTATAGTCAGGAAAGGTACAAAATTTATATTTATATATATATGGGAACAAGCACAAACAGACATGTGACAATACAGTGATCTAGGTTGCAAATATCCCAGAAAAGGCATATACATAAATGTGACATTCCTTCATTCAATGTGGCAATCATATACACATAGTACACAGAAAAAAAAAAAAAAAAATCCAAAATATCAACAGGCACTTGAAATTTCAAGATTTTATAAGATATGCAGATAAAATATGAAGACAGAATAATGTAGGTTGGTCTGGTCAGTTTTGGAATCTGTCCTAATACTTAATTTTAGGAGGGATTACACTAAGAGCATCTATTTAATTTCAACATAAATTTTAATTTTATCAAAAAGCACAGTCCCACTTTTCTTCTTCTTCCTTTAGACAGGCATTTCTGGCATTTCTGTGTCTGAGCAGTACCAATTTATACAGCTACTCAGGTCAGGAAACTGACTTATCTCAGCATTAATAATTTAGCTTATTCATCTGGCTTGTTACATGCATAACTGCTAATGCAGACACAACAACAATCTTGGTACAAGACCAATCTTCTCAACAGCAGCCCATACTTCTATTGGAGTGAACCAAGTAAGGAATTTCAGCATGAAATGTAATGCAGCCTAACCAGAATGCTAAATGTAATTACATTATAATAATGATCCCTTTACTTTCAAACAGATTAAAAACCATGAAAGTAATGAAAGCATGTCTCAGCTGACGGTGGAACATATTTGTTGTGCTTATTCATTAAATAAGTATGACAAGCCAGCTACAGCCATATACAAACATATAATGCAAGTGTAATAGCTAGAAATATAAGAAGTTTTAGGCAGCAATAACTCAAATTTACAGCATCACGTGCCTTCAAAGTATAGTTATAAGCATTAGTAGTGTCCATAACATTCCTGTGAAAATAATATGCCCTGTTTTAAACATTGTAATTCAACAAGCCTAAGGGTATTCAGTCTGCAAGAGCCAAAATAAGGATTCAGGGCATCTTGGATATCAGCTCTGTTTTCAGGCCTGTAGAACAGCAAATTCATTGAAGAAAACCCATGCAGAAATGAACATTTATACAGGTTTGTAGAATTCAGAAAAAATAATAATAATAATAATAAAATAAACACACAGGATGGTCTTTTGCACTGACAAGTCTTCTCGGTCAGTTGTCTAGTTTTTCTGGCAATGTAAAGATGTACAAGGAGTATGGAAGTGGTTTTGCATAAGCAAATCTGGACTTTCAGCCTTACTGTTCTAGATGGTATGATGAACTTGAACCTAGTTATCCTGAAGTTACATTGGCAAAACATTGAGTGGTTGTCTATCAGGAAGGCCTTTATTAAGGGAGAAATATGTACTTTTGAAAAATGCTAGCCTTTTTTGAAAAATGTAAGAATGTTAGCCTAGGAACTCTCAGAACAAAGGTTAGTACATCAAAAATGTAGTAAACTGTTGGGAAGGGATTTAAGATAGTCTACATGGTTCCTTGCTCGGTTGAATTCTGAAAGAATGAAGTACTTTTTTAATATGGCATTTGATGTCCCAAGTTAGCATTGCCATAGATTTCTGAACTCAACGTTAGAGAATATGAACTGTAAAATTAAAATAGCTGATACTCATTTAATTCATATGGTGAACATTTCACATTTTATTATCTTGAAAAATACACTGCAGTGTCTGTTTAGCTGAGAAAAACTTAGGAATGTGGGATTGACGAGCACCCTCTAGGTCACAGAATCCAACCTTGATAGTTACCAGCATGAGGAATCTTTTTTTCCAAATGGTTTTGCAAAGTGTCTACTTTACCTGGCCTTTCACTTGGACAACCAAGGACCACTGCTATCAATTAAGTTTAAGAACCAAAAGTTTCAGGATTACAATGGGACACAGGAAAAATTCAGGACATCTTAAGGCATTCCCTGGATCACAGTTTCCTGAAATATCAAGGAATGAAGTTAGAAGCGTGCAAAACTTATAGGTAACAAATTTGCATACACTCTATACTAATTGTGGTTTCCTTTCAGCAATTTATTAGCCCTCAAGCAAGGATAAATGAGACATTAAGGTGGTCACTAATGGGGAGACAGAATATTGGTCTTTAAATTAAATTAAAGCTGACATTAAATAGAGTGAAAATTTAAAGTGAGCTTGGGAAGCATGAGCTTCCTAGAATAAAGATATTAGATCTTTTGTCACATGTATACATGAAAATGTATTTGACATTTTTTTGTGAAATTCTTATGAAATCAATAAACTGATGTTATATAAATATGTGAGCTGGGGGTGTTTTAATAAATTCTTTTAGACTTCCATGCTCAGTTCCTTTAGCAGCAAAAACAGTTCTAGAAGTCAGGAAATACTTATAGTTCCCATCACCCACTGCTTTCATGCAATTTCTGTGAACAATTCTGTTAGTTTTCATGCATTGCACTTAAAATTTTTACTATTTGAAAAAGTACATGTGGTACCATGGTACCAGAGAAGATTAGTATAAATCTTTCATATTTTTAAACTGGAATTTTAAATTCGTCAATCTATATATACTTTGAGGGAATCTGCAGTTGTTACCAAATACAGATTTATTTATTTATTTATTTATTTATTTATTTATTTATTTATTGTGCAAAGACAGAGTTTTATTTTATTGTTTGTAATTGATGAGAAGTTCCATTGGCATAATTTTGTCTGGAAAGTAATTTCATCTTAGCTATTTTTTTTTTCTTCTTCTTCTTTGTGATTCTTCAAGATGAAATAAAAATGTCTTGTATAAGTTTTAGTCAATGAAAATAACACGTTTCATTGTTTTACAACATCAATTTAAAGAACACCGGTGAAGGATTCAAGTTAGCTCACTTGAGCTGAAAAAAAAAAACATTTTGAAAAAAATACATGGTGATGATAATCAATATTTACAAACATTGAAATGCTTAACAAAAAAAATCTTTTAATTAAAACCACAAAAATGCAGCTGAAACACTTGTTTTGTTTTGTTTTGTTTTGTTTATTTTCTGGTACAATTGCCACATGTCTAAGAATTTTGTGAACAGTCTGAGACTACAAATGAGCAGCCAAAAGTTACCAGATTTGTGCAGGCAATAGTAGCCACTATTTTACAGAACTTCAAGTAATTACAGGATAGCCTCTTGGCAGCTGGATTTCACTTCACAAAAGTGATGGTGCTGTACATCAGACCTGGCATGCAGTGAGGGAAAGTTCACTTGCCTCAGGTGTCCTAGAGGTTGTTCATCATTTAGATCACTCTGGGAGTTGGTTAAATTCACTGCTCAACCTCCGAAGACCTTAAAGGAGCTATTAGTTCAAGGAAAATTCAAACCCTCTTAAGTCCTTTATGAAAACAAAATCAGTGTGGATTGACAGCTTGGAAGATTTTAAAATTACTATTTATCAAGTACATTTAAAAAAGAAATTAGATTTTGGAAGAGTCTCCCTCTGCATCCCACTAAGTAAATGTAATAAATTTTCTTTTATGATGCCCTTGGGAGAAAACACTTCACTAATGAAAAGTCATGATTTGTATATTTTATGTTGCCTCAAGGACATGTCCAGTGCTATTAAGATTGCTAGTCCCCTTCTGAAGAGTTTGGATATCATTATTCTTGATTTATATGTACCACATATTAATGTTGGTTTGGTCTTCAGAGACATTCTTTCATATAGATGGAACAGCATTATGTACCACTTCACTTCTTCAGGCATTTCCTGCAATTAAAAACTTCAGTCAACTCGTGTGTGAAACAGAGGGAAGAAGTAAGGTAAATGAAGACTGGGAAGCAAAGAACTTCCTGTGTTAGGATGTTAACACATTTGACATGTTTATCAGATTTTGTGTTTCTGCATAACCTTTCTCTAACATTCACTGAGGAATTACAGTTCGTGTTTTTGTTCTTTCCTATAATATTCTGCTTTATTTTTCTAGTGGGAAAAATTGACTGAATTTTTATTATAGTAACAGAGAGCCATTAATGAAACTGAATGCCTGTTGACTGATGAGGAAGGTGGATTTACTGCCTCTAGTTAATGGAGGGAAAGAGATCCACTACTCTAAAATTGTGGCTCCCTCCCCATCCTTTCGAATTGCAACTCTTGTTATATGAATCACTAACCTAGTAAGAGGTTTTTGTCTGGATGTCAACAATATTGCCTTCACCCAACACTTATGATCTGTTTCCACATGTAACCTCTTATCTGAACAGAACCCATCAGGTTATACAGAATCTACCTCCTGTTTCCAGCTTCCAGGAAACCCATCTTCTAGAAACTAACCTTGTCATATTCTGTTCCTGTTTCTGAAAGCAAATGCATAGGTTCTGACAAGTTAGGTGTTATGAGACAGCAGAATCTCTTCATCACATCCCAAGAAAGTGATTAATGTTATACTGCTCTATTTTTATCAGATAATAGATGCACTGGCTGATTTCAGAACTTTTGTTATACCCAGATGTGAAGTAACATTTCAGCTTATGATATTAGCTCTCCTATCTGCTCATATTCCTTCGAAGAAAACCTGTATTGTTTTGTAGCAACTCATCCCTCACATAGCAAAAAAGGAAGTCTCCTTTGTTGCTGCTTTTCATAAGGCTACTGCTAAACTATGAACTAGTTAATTTTCTGCAATAGCAAACTCCCTCAGTCCTTAGTTGGAACACTGAGTCATGAAAATACTATAATTTGTTGATGAAGTTTCATCATTTCTGAGAATCTGAATTAAAGCTAGGTAGAAGGTTTACTTCTACTTCCTATTCTGTCCACCTTTATAGCATGTCCATCCTTTGTTTTTCCCATTACAGGTCCCTATTGTTAGGCTCCAAAACATTTATTCAGTTAAAACATATTTTTCCCATCATTAGCTTATGATTCATCACTTCTTTTTTTTTTTTTTTTTTTTTTTTTTTTTTCAGTGTAAAAACACAGAGAAATTTCACATAATTTTTGACTTAATAATGCCTAAGCACAAAATATTTTCTTTCAGACAGAACAACGTTAAGAGTATAGTGTACAGTCTGAGGTTGTAAATTTGAGAGAACCTTTGAGAGTTTTACACATAGCAAGATCACACATCATCATCCAAGATTGACACAAACAGTTCTATAACTGTTTTGTAACTATTGGATTGCATATCAAGAAATTCCTCCTCAGAAAAAAAGCCCTGCATATACTATAAAAGACATTTCTTAATTTCATTATTCTTTGTGATCTCCTATTTTATAAATCAGGGCAATGCTTTTTTTAAAATGCAAGACATAGTGTAACATATTATTGGATAGTGTAACATATTATTGGATATAAGACCCAAGCTACTCTGGCATTGAATATGAAATATAAAAATAGAAATAACTCCAAAGGCATTCAGTGATCTCTCTGTCATATTCATACTTAGATTTTCTCTCCTTTTGTAAATGTCTTGCATTTTTTTTTTTCTACCTTTTTTGTCTGCACTAGGAAAGGAATATTTCAGAGGAATTTAAACTGTGGATCTTATAAAATTATATATTGTTTTTAAATGCTAAAATTACAGATATTGACCTTCTGTTAGATAAAATATCAAAGAGAATCAGATCTGCTGCTATAACAACAAATGCTCAGCTGTTAATATTAGTCATCTTTTTAGGGGAAAAATCAAACACCTCTCAGTTATTAGCATTAGTTTCTCTTGCGGTTCAAATCTTTAGTTTGTGTCACTGGTTATCACTGTAGCTCTATAGTGAACGCAGCAAAGTTTCTGCAACACAGAATTTTTGCGTGTAATTAGCAGCCAGAATTTAGAGCTAAGATAATACGCGGGTCTGGTTAAACTTACTCAGATCGTGTGTACTCATGTGACATCAGATTTTATTCTCTACAAATGACTATGGACTTATTTTAACATCCGCAGCTGAAGAAACAAAACAAAAATCTCATCTCTCAAGAATGTGAAGGAGCTTAAACAGCCTCATTCCTTCCACCAGCACAATTATTATGCCTGGAAGTGTGAGATACATTTCTAGATAAACAGATTCCAAATTAAGTACTGTAAGCCCAATGGAAAGTCATTATTATCTGATATGTTTGATAGAATTTGGCTCTTATTCAACTGTTAACCCATTACTTGGTTCATAACCAAAATATTTTTAAGAATTATTTCTTCACATAACCACAACATAAAAAGTATATTTTTCTTTGTCTTTCTGATAAATCATCATTTCAATGTCTTTAGTTTTCTTTCATCTTACTGTGTTCTCTTTATTTCCATGTCTTCTTTTTATTCAGAGAAAGAACTTCTAAGATCTAAGGTGCAGGATTTAAGGAGCAGTTTCCTGTTATATTTACTAGGTTTGAGCAAATATTCCTAGTGAATAATTCATTTAATACACTTAACCACTAATAAAGGTGTGCCCATGATATCTGGTCTTATCCAATTACACACTAGTTTGGATCATAATAATGAAAATAATCAAATAAAAGGACTCCATGGGATTTTCTTTAGAAACCTTACCAATGAAATTCTAATACGATGAGTGGTGTTTCTGTAGGATAATTTTAGAACAAACGTAACATTAATCTCTGCAAATCATATGACATCACTTTGCTTCTTGTTACTTTGTCATCTTTGTATGGAGCAAGAGGAAATGTTCCAATCTGAGAAAAGAAAATGATTTGGTAAAGACTTATTTTACACGTCATTGCTAATGTGTTGTCCTTATTCATGGGTACATTGTGTAGGAGTAGGAGAAATGGTACTGTGTATATCCAGGAAAAAATATCTAAGTTTCTTATATGTGTCATTTCTTTAAGATCGATGGGAACTCTGTGCGCAAAGAGACTACATGAGTGGACCCTTAAAGCAGGCTGAGGAGAAGGCTGTGTAGTCATTTGAAATTCAAGCACAGCTTCATCTTGGCCATTAGTCAAGATCAGGCATCTTGTGAGGCTTCCAGTTTCACAAAGTAACCTCTGTGAAAGTCCTTTAAAGCTATGCCTTAGAAGAGATCCAAACAAGTGATGCTTTTATCCATAAATCATCAGAGAATGTGAAGAATGGCAAGCCTACCTAACAATAGCATCTGATCTGAAAAATCATGTTGGGGTGAATTCAGCAAAATGTCTGTTCTGTCTCAGGATGTGGCCCTTTGAAAGATCTATTTAAGCATCTGAACAAAAAAGGATTATTTAAAAAAATATATATATATATTGAACTATTATAAATAATGAAAAATAACTTTATTTTGTGTCTCAGTATTCTCTTTAAATTGTTGAAAAATTCTAGTATGCTTTAAATTGTGAACAATTTCCAGTCCAAATGTAAATGACTGTTAAGACTGTAGTATGCAATATGTTTGTTAGTTTTGTGAAAGACTGGTTAATCCTATGCATTAGTGCTGTGGAGTAAATGGGATGAAAGGAATTGCTCCTATGTCTCACACCTGTCTACTTTACTTAGAGGTCTTCTCTTCAGACAGAGAGAAGGCTTGTCTAGGAACTGCTCTATTTTTTCTTCTGCTTTTGTGAATGCTATGGAGAAATGAACAACACTTTGACATTCATCCTTCTCCTCATTGTGGTCATGCTACTCTGCTGAGGTTTTTCACAGTGTTACAGAGAAGGACCTGCTGCACTTTTATTTATTTTATTATTTATTTATTTATTTATTTATTTATTTTCCAGAGTATAGCAGAATTGCCTTTGTCTTGCCCATGGGCTTCACTGTGAACTGATATCTAACTGTGAATCCTAATTACCATCTCTTCATTAAAAATAATAAACCAGAATTTTAATTGTGGCATTATCTAAGATGGTAGCACAGAAGAAATGCTGTTGGGTATATAAGCAGAGCCTGAAAATTCAAAGATCTGTCTGAAGAATGCACATATCATGCCTGACATGCAGTTCTTCCTGCCATGTGGCTCAGTACACCTATTTTCTATCCATCAAAAGGTTCTTTCATTAAAATATAAGGCTGGAGGGACCAGTATGCCATCTTCAAGAATAACCTACATAGCCTAAAACTAGCTTTCCATCCCTGCATGGTGAACTCCTGCTTGACAGTTAGGAAGGAGTGACCCCCAGGTTGTGTGAATTGTCCTGGTGCGTTATATCACAGGGTGGTAGCGATTGGCGTAAACCAGAAATACCTACCCTGAAGCTGCTCTCTCCTCTTTCCCAGGGGCAATATCCTGAGAATTGTCAAGCATTATATAAGCTCAAAAAACACATGAGAATTTAGTTCATAAAGGAATAGGCGCCTGAACACCTGAACACTCTTCTAATCCATAAAGTCCATTGAACTGTGTATGAAGTAGTCCTGCTGAGAACCCAGTTTGTGTTTAGTAACTTCTATTAATAATTTTATTTATTTGTTTACTTATTTCATGCTGGGTGGCTGAGGAAACTATAGACATTTGTCAGTTGAATAAGTTTGAGATATTATATTTTTTTTCCAGAATCTAGTATATTTGGAGAAATTAACTTTTAAAATTGTTTAATATAGGAAATAAAAAGGCTGAAGTACAGCCTCAAATCTCTCACAGTTAAGCATATGTCCTAATGAATCTTTTGGAAAGATTTATAGAACACAAAACTGCCCATTCCCTGCTTTTGAAAATCATTTGCCATTTGCCGAGGCGATCGGCTCCGGAGCAGACGCGTTCTGCAGCGGAGCGGGGGATCGGGCCAGGCAGGGCTGATTTTCCGGCATCGAGCCGACTTCAGGGAGCCGCCAGGACCCGGCAGCCCTCGTGAGGGAGGCTGACGAGGAGAAGGCGGAGCCAGCAGCGCCCCCTCCCCGGCCGTTCAAAAGCTGCCCCTGGGGAGCGCGAGCGACCAGGATGGGCAAACAGGGCGGGGCGCGTCAGAGGGGAGTGGCGCGGCAGTTACCGCGGCAGTTCGCGCAGGCAGGGCGAGCAGGCCGGGCGGAGAGTAATCGCCTGCCCACACGAACACCTCTTAACGACAGTCGTTAGCTAGGCGATAATGGTCTCCACCAGGCACGGTGGGCTCTCCAGGAGGTCGGTACACACCCAGACCGACTGCCCGTTAAAGAATGCAGCGGTTCAGGTCACCGGATGCAGGGAGTGTCTGAGCCTGCTGCTGCCATCGGCGGGAGGCAGAGACGCTGCGTGCGTGAGGTGCGAGCAGGTGGATGACCTGATCCGCATGGTGGTGGAGCTCAAGGAGGAGGTGGAGAGGTTGAGGGCCATCAGGGAGTGTGAGCAGGAGATAGACTTGTGGAGTAACTCCCTGCAGGGCCTCAAGGAGAGGTACCGGGCTGAGACACCCCAAATGGGGGTGGAGCCCCTGCCTTGTCGCCGTCGGGCAGAGGGAGGGGATCTGGGAGTTGAGGAGGAATGGACACAGGTCCCTGCTCGACATGGCAGGCGATGCCCTCCCCTTCCGGCCCCACCTTCCCAGGTGCCCTTACACAACAGGTTTGAGGCCCTGGAGACTGGGAGATCAACAGCAGCTGAGGAAGAGGTAGAAAGTGTTCCCAGGAGGATGCCTAGGGCGAGGAGGTCGACTCCACACCTCAGGACTGCCTCCATCAAGAAAGAAAGAAGGGTGATTGTTGTGGGAGACTCTATCCTTAGGGGAACAGAGGGCCCTATTTGTCGGCCTGACCCTACCCGTAGGGAAGTCTGCTGCCTCCCTGGGGCCAGGGTCAGGGACGTTGCCAGGAAGCTTCCCAACCTGGTACGCCCCTCTGATTATTATCCTCTTCTGATAGTCCAGGCGGGCAGTGACGACATTGAAGAGAGAAGCCTGAAGGCAATCAAAAGAGACTTTAGGGGGCTGGGACGGTTAGTGGACGGAGCGGGAGTGCAGGTAGTGCTTACGTCCATCCCTACGGTGACAGGGAGGGGTACGGAGAGGACCAGGAAAGCTCACCTGTTAAACACGTGGCTCCGGGGCTGGTGCCAACGCAGAGATCTTGGGTTTTT
>NC_048894.1:75500303-75561688 GCF_011077185.1 Oxyura jamaicensis
GGTCTCTTCCAACCTAGAAATTCTGTGATTCTGTGATTCTGTGATTTCCTGGACTTTACTACAGATAAATTCTTTATAACATTGCTCTTGCCTTTATCTCAGTGACATCTGTGGAAGCAAAGGTTAGATAAATTGATGTATAAATTGAACCTGTATCTTCTACTGGAATAATATACCAGGAAACAACAGAGTATAAGCTGTGCGACAGACATGGAGATATAAGGAACCTGCTCATCTGCAGTTTTACAACTGGAGTGACAGTCAGTATCCATCTGAAGAAAATTTAGCAGCAAAGTGAAAGTCCAAAGCAGAGATGGTCATGCCTATCTCCTGACTTATTTGCTATGTAAAGGGAGCTTCTGAGTGGTCCCATGACCTTCTAAAATTCTCAAACATAATTTTAGCCCCGCTTCAAGAAAATTATCCAGAAGGGGATTTTAGTGCTTAACACTTCTGTACAGCAGAGAAAGAACTCAAGATCAACAGAGAGAGACTGTGAAAGACTCCTTTATGTGTACTGCCTAATTTGCTGTAGCTACTTTCTTCCCCTTGCTGTAATTCTGTCAGTGTGACATCTGTGTCTACCCTGTAAGACTGGGCCCATGTTCACGTAAAAAAATATGACCAGTTTACCAAAATATTATTCCATTTCATACTGTCTTCTCAGAAAACTTTCAATCCTGCACAGGTAACAGTTCCCTCTCTTGTCCTGGGTGATACATGCAAATGCTAGATGAATACTGACCTTACTGCTATTTTGTGCACCCATGTAAGGGTCTCTTTACAAGTTGTTTCCAAATTTCCAAACACACTCAAATTGTGCAAGTGGCAAACAGCTGTACATACAATGGGATCCAATTTAATCCCATTCACTTCGAGTCCTCCATTAAGGCAGGTGAAAAATCCTGAAGTCTCCATATAACTAGGCTATGCAGGTGTGCCAGCAACATACTAAACATCCATGCATGTATGGACTTACAGTTCTGTTGCATCTGTTCCTAAACTGATATTGTCAAATTTCCTCTCTGAACAGCATACAAGTCTGGTTTGCATATGACCAGAGGATTGCTTTCCTGTGTCCTGTGTGTTGTAATTGTACAGTGTAGTTTATCAATCTGATAATCATTCTTTTTTTTTTTTTTTTTTTTTTTTTTTTTTTTTCCCTCTAAACAGTGTCTCGAATGTTATTCTGGGTGTAATGGGAAGTAAGCGGATGGCACTAGCCTTATTTGTAATATTCTTTGCACATATATTGAACCCATCCACGTGCCTGTGGTGGAAAAACAAGTCCAGTGAGCTGTGGACACAACAGTGATTTTTTCTCCACATAAAATACAGATTGCATGTCATATGGAAGGGTGCTGTAAAACTGCCATAGGAATGCCAAAATATTGTTTTGGACTCCCCCTCCCCCCCCTTTTTTTTTTCCCTTCTAAACCTTGAGCCTGCTATAAACGATAAAGAACAGATAAATTCAGGAACAAGTTAAAAGCATCATTTAGAAGAAATGTTGACAACTAACTAATAAGGAAATAGCTGAAGGTAGATTTCAATTGCTGCTCAACACCTTGTATCCTTTACTGTACTCAGCTGAAAATGAAGGCAATTGGGAAATAGAAAAAAACACACACCAGAACTCAAAGATGGTATCTCTGGAAAGATTTAAAACAAAATAATTCAGCTGCCTTCTCATAGTATGAAATTTAGTGATTTCTTATTTGACTATATATCTTTGTCCAGTAGCTGACCAAATATATAAAAACCTTAAATACAGTCTTAATTCTTTCAGAGGCTACTACACTAATACCTAATTTTTGAATCATTCCTACATTTTCAGCTTTAGGAAGAGAAATACCTGTCACAAAGAAAAGCTAACTGCAGACATTGCATTTTCCCTCTTCTCTATCTTTTAAGCACTGAATTTAAACGTTGTCTAATATCCTGCACAGACTGGTAGTTCCATATCACATTGGGTTTAACAAGTTTAGGGCATACCCCTGGGTGTAAGAGTCAAGCAGAGTCAAAACTTCAAAGCAAAACTTCTTTGAAAGCATTAAGTTTCATATAGTTCTTAGTCAAGCAATACATATTTTTAAAGAAGTTTTTTTCTTGCTTGTATACTTTCAGGTCATTCCCAAACTTGTGTGATTTCCAGGTTCACCCAGCAATGATGAATATGCAAAATTGCACTCCAGTTTTAACATCCATTGAAATCAACAATGTGATAAGTCATACCATATCAAAATACATTTGAATAAAGTTTGGATTAAAAGAATAGAGTGGATCTTATTGCCTATGTTTATATTCTGTGGGTGAACTATACTGATATCATTGCTGATAGATGAATGGTTAACAATTTCTAAAAGTATTTTGATAAGAAAGCCTACAATTTTCCCAAACAATCTGTTTCAATGCCTTGTCTCTAACCTGAATCCTTCTTGTTGAAATTTGAAGACTATTATTTCTTCTCTTCTCCATATCTACAATGAAGAACAGATTATTTCTGATGAGTGCTTACAGGAACAGAACAGATGGTATTTTTGTGTCTTCTTATTTTGCATGTTATATGCCTTGCAGGGGAAGGATTAACTCAGATACATATCTGGTGACAGAAGAGACCTACTTCCCAGGGAGCAGCTGAGTCTGGCATGTTCATGGAAACTGTATGCTGCGGCAAGCAGAAGAAGGGAGTGAGAAAGACACTTGAAGTCTGTAGGAGTCTGCCAGTGGAAAAGAACCTGAGCTGCTGAGAACAGGGAGCAGACAGAAAAGTTTCAGAGGTGTTGGAGAGGGAGCACAGGTGGTTAGGAATGATTTGTTGTGATTTACTCACTGACTGGGCTGGAAGCGAGGATGCACAAGGCTGGGAGAGACAGCAATGCATATAAATCCTATAAATTTTCATTCTGTCTGTATTTTAAAAGACAGGAATAAAAGCTAAGAGCTGATTTATTTATTTATTTATTTATTTATTTTAATTCTGCTTGTTTGAGTTTAAGAGCCGTGTATTCTTCATGTGTTCTGTTCATCAGTACAGCTGGTTAAACCTGTATTTTTTACTTCCACTATCTAATCTGCTCTTATTTTTGTATTCCCGTTTGTTCCAGGATCCAGGTATATAATGATAACCCATAAATGAATCAGAGTCAAGGCAGACACCTTTTTATCAGTGGACCAGCTCTTCAGCAAAATTATCCAGTCAGGTTTGAATATTAGTGTAGTTCTCTCTTTATTCTTTTTCTGTGGTTTCCTTACGGTGATGTTATATGAGATAGCATCTAAAGCCACCATGATGTCTTAAGTTTTCTGTTCTTTTCTAAATTTGAGGCTAATGAATATCACTGACTATTCAGTGCCAATGACATCTGAGCCATGCAGGTACTTTGGAAGCTCATGAACTACACCTATAGGCTCTTGGACATTTTCAGCTATCAATGGTGTTATTGCTTAGATGCTGGCCTCAGTTGTCTGTTTCAAAAACTATTTCCAATATACTCCTTTCAGGAAACAGTTTTCCTGGCCAAATTTAATATCCCTTTTGAAATATTTGGTTATTCCTATTATATTATCATGTGTTCCCCTCCTGGTTATTGTCATTTCACTCGTGTCTAACATGAATTTCTTAGTTTGTTCAATCTTTTATCCATCCACCAACACAAAGTCATTTTTTATTAATGCCAGGCAATACAATCTTCCTTTAAGTCTGACCACCCTATATGGCATGGACAAATTTTTGTTTCTTCATTGTGTGATATATTTTCTTTGACTGATGTAAGTCAGACTAAATGTATCCTAGTTTGATTCTTGTCCATACTCAGCTGCTTGATTTGGTTACTCACTTTGTCATATAGATGCGAGGATTCTACCAGATATGTAAAGTAGCTCTTAAGTAATACATGTACCTCACATTTAGCTTTCTGTTTCATAGCAGCGAAATCATATATGCATTAATTCCTGTTTTTCAAGCTTTTATGAGTAATATAACACTCTAAACTCCAGAACTGGCCTGTATAACACTGCTTTCTCCTTGCTTTGCAGCTTACGTGTGACATCTATTAATACTGACCTATTCAAAAGCCTGTTTCCTGGTCAGAAAAGGAAAGCAATGCTTTGATATAATTTGTTCCTGACAAATGTACATTGACTCTCATTCTTCTTGTTTTCTTCACCCTTTTTACAAATAGTTTTCTTTAAATATATATATATATATATATTCTAAGGAATAAAATCAAACTTCTCTAGATTCTTTTTTCTGTTACGTACAGTTTCTTTCAAACTGTTTAGTACAGTAGCTATTTTTCCAAGAGTTCTCAAAGATAACCATTAAGAGTTATTTGATTGCATCAACCTGTATCATAGGATTAAGTTCATCAGATCACATAGATTTAACTTATCTAAGTACTCTGCAACTTATGTGTTTCCTACTCCATGATGAGATCTTCCCTCTTTGTTGCTGGTATTAATTATGCTAGGCACTCTCTTTAATGGATGTTTTTTCTGCAGACTGATGAAAAAAAAAAAAAGTCATTAAAACTGCAGCCTTCTTTGTGTTATCTGAGCATAACTTTTCTTGATTAAGAGCAGAACAATGCTTTTTTTGGTCTTCCTCTTATACTTAGAAAGTGATTTCTTGTCATCCTTATGCTATTTGCTAATTGCATCTCATTTGTGTCTTGACTTTTTTTTTTTTTTTTTTTTTTTTTTTTCTTCTTCCATGCACAGGCTTTATTTTTGTCAGTAATTTGTCCTAATTTTCAGTTTCTGAATATTTCCTTCTTTTATTTAAGGCCAATGGAGAACTCATAGTTTAGCCAAGCTGACTTCTTACTAACTTTTTTATTTTTTTCCTGACTTTCTGCTCATTATTATTTCTTTGAGGAATTGACAGCTTTTCACAAATGTCCTTTTTCCTTAGTCTTACCTACTAAAAGAACTACTTAGTACTGAATATACAAGCTTATTTAAGTTCACTTTTATGAGTATATACATCTTCGCAGTTAGAGGCAACTCAGGAGTGCCTCTAATGGGTAACTGTTTGTGACCTAATAATATTTACATTATATTGTATTTCTTGACAATGAAAATATTAGAAATAAAGTTCTTTAAATGTCCTGTATCAGTGAAAACTTGACATTTTTGCAATCCTTTTCTCTTTTATTTCAGTCACTTTTACAGACACAGTTTGATTTTAGTTCTAAAGCACAGAAACTATTAAATAAACTTATTATTTATTTATTTATTTTTTAAACAGAGAATGTCACCAGCTAGGCCAATTCTTTTTTTTTTTTTTTTTTTTTTTTTTTCCAAGCTCTTTTTTAGAAGGCATGTGAACAAATATTCTGGCCTTGGGGCATCTGCTATGATATCAGTTGTAAGGACTGAAATATATTATTACCAAAAAATTCTTTCCTTTGGTTCTTTTTAGAATTTATTTTTGAATCACATGTGCTCTACGAAATTCTAGGTACATTTAGAGGCATGGATATCTGAGATAGTAATTGCCCAACTGTTTGTGAACATCATAGCTATAAGGCTGACATATATGTCATAGAAATAAATTGCACAGAAATGTCTACATTTGTGATAGTAATTTATTGAGTCTGTGATTTTTGTTTATGTATTTCCACCTTGCTTTTCAAGAGGCTATTCTCAGTTAAGAAAGGAATTTAAGCTTATTTTTGCCCAGGTGGCAAGATAATTTATTTTCCATTGATGTTTGAATATCTTCTGTCATATTAGAGCCCCAAAACAAAACAAAACAAAAATCTGCTGGAAGTTATATAACAAAGATCAGAGAGCATCTTTGTTTCATGTTAGGTATTCACTTTACTGTGCTAGATGTAGCAGTTAATCTGTTGAGAACTTTTCATTATAGATACATACCAAAAGAAGGCATGAAATATATTACCTATATTAAAAAGTTCAGGTTGAATTAAAATGGAAACTACAATACTTAACATTTTAAACAAATAAGTCAGAACGGTCTTTATTTCCAGGCAAGGGTTCTTACTGCTTTTTTGAGTTGCAAGAAAGTTTGGCCAGTTGCTTCTGGTCCCTATGAATACCTTTGTCCATCCCCTTTGAAAGCTGGCCGTGGCAGTTCCCTGCTAACCACCATACTCTCTACTTGTATTTGACTCTCTCACCGCTCCTAATGCACAGGTTGCTCCTTTGGATCCTTCTCTCCCACGCTCAACTGTTTACCAGGAAAGCAGTCTCTCTTCTAAGGATCAGTATAACCCATTCACTTTTCTAACAAGATACAATAGGCAAACTGAGATCAAACCAGTCTAGCAATCTGTCACATTGCTCAAGCTCTTTCTATCTCATTAGAAAATATAAAGTCCTTATCAGTACCACATTTCCTGATTTCTGCCTTATTATAAAATTCAAATGTCTACATAGTATTGCTTGTGGGAGAAGAAAAAAATCTAGAATGAAAATATACTTTTTAGTGGAGTCCTTGTATTACAATGCATACAAAGAGATCAGGGCCACTTGGAAAATCCTAGAAACAAGTCAAGTTATTGTATTTGTTTGGTATGCTTATCACATGTACCTGGAAACAGACAGCTGGGAGAGAACAAGGACAGAGAGGTGTTCAGTAGCACAGGAGCTGCACTTGTGCTTTAAATTCCAAGTCAATCAAGGAAAAAAGGGGGAAGGAAAAAAAATGTGTAAGTACGGGGAATGGATAGTATAGCATACATAGTATATACATAGTATAGAGATATGTAACTAGTAGCTTATGCATAAAGCATATAGTGCAGCTATCCATAACTCATGACAAAACAAGGTATTGTTTATATTCATGAGAAATATTCATGAGAAAACTCAGCTATCATTTTAGCTTATTAAGTGGTTTAAGTTATTTGTTGTTGTTTGTGAAGACTTCTGTGTGCAAAAAGGGATTATAGGGGGCTGGAACACTTACATACTGTCATTTCATCAAGTCATAGAAACTCCAGGTGAAACATAAATGAAGGTACAATGTAAACTTTCTCTAGAGACCAAGGAAAGCATTCCTTTGAGGGATGGGCAGCTATCACCACTGTGTCACCTAGAAAACAGCACAAACAAGAACAGAAGCATTTTGTACAATGACGGCTGAGATTCTAATTGATACCTTCATCAAGGAAAACAAATGAAAGGACAGTGTGATGCTCACAGTGGGCCCTTCAGCTGGAGAAGAAAAGACATTATTTCAGCAGGACTAGCTATTATAGGCAACATTGAACATGGGAAAAATGAAGATAAATTGTCAGGGAACTACACCTAATATTTCCTAAGGCTCTTTTCATATGAGGATCCTCACTATCTATAGCTTTGATCCACCAATCTGTTCCCTTTGTATGAAATTACTTGCTAATGCAGGTGTAGTCTTAAAGAGGCAACAATATCTGAGTGGGAGTGAAGAGGCTGAAAGGATACAGGTGCTGTAGACTAGGAGAACTAGCATTGTCAGCTGCTATGATTGCACTCAGAAACCCTCATTTATCTATTCTTAATTACATCTAAAATTAGTTTGGTATTTCTGACATACATTTCGCTGTTCTGAAAGTGCAAGTACCTGCATGATATATTTACATTCACGGGGCTGCAGCAGCTGACTGAAGGAAACTCTTCCTCATCTATGTGTCCTCAGGGACTATCTAAAGCGGCACATCTGAATCACTTCAGCTTTTGTGTCAGTCAGAATCAATTAACACCTCTTCCACCTCGTCACAGAGCACAACTCCACACCAAGTGTTGCAAATCTCAGTTGTGTATGGATAATAAATTAAGAAGTGATTGGCTAAAGTAATACACTGCTCTGCCTTGAAACATAAAAGGAATACTGAATATATTCATATTAATTAGGGGAATATTTTAAGAGAATCTTATAAACAAGCGGGCTCTCATTTGAAGCCTTTTTACTTCAGTAGGTTTGATTATTTTATGCTTAACTAACATGAGATAAGTGAGTTGAAAAATAAAATTGCTTATGTGTATCAACGCTAGAATAAAGAAATAACATTTCTAAATTGAAATTTAAAACTGATATTAGTGCTGAAAAAGGATTATTTCAAATAGCTGAGAACTAGCATATATCACTGTCAAAAGGGAAATGAATACTATAGTATATTCCTATGGATTCATTAGCAATTTATAAACATAGTTTCAAATTGGAAAAAAAAATAATCTTTGTTATTATTTGCCACTGAAAACTGTTCCTTATCCTTGTTCTACTGGATAACTGAGGAATGGTTCAAAAGAGCAGATAAGATGAATATTATCTTTATATAAATATGGGGGGGAGGGGGGGGAGGAGGGGTAATTGTGGTGACTTGAAGGATTCATCTTAGCCCCACTTCTTTTCTAGCAGCTGGATTCATGGAACTAAAGCTGTGATAAACTGGTTTTCCTCTTGCTAAGTGTTAGTGTATTGTAAGTCCAGCTATCTTCACACAAACTGGAAAATACAATCCAGATGCCATAACCTCACACACACACACACACACACACACACACAAAACAAAAGGGGGGGGGGGGGGGAAGAGGGACTGAAGAAGGTGCATATGATATCCAATGTTGATATCCAATATGATATCCAATGTTTTATTTCATGCTTTTTCTTTGTGCCTTTCATGCTTTTTCTTCATGTTCATGTTTCTGCCAGCTTGCCGTGAATGAGGTTGGAGAGTGTGTGAAGAGAAACAACTGCAAATAAATCCTGGATTTTCAGCAAAAACAGTTGATAAAACCTTAGAAATATCCCAACTTTTTTATAGGAAAGCAATTGCTTGGCATGGAAATAAGAGAAAATCAGTCTGAAATGCTGCTATAACACTTATTCTAAGAAGTAAGATAATTTATTTTATGCTCTTATTATAAACTAATAAGCTATCACAATTTATCTAGTATACTTTGGTATAGTACATACAGTTTACTGTAAATATACAGTAAACTGTATATTTAGAACCTGAAGATAACTCAAAGTGATTAGGAAGAAACTACCTTTTCACATTCTTGACAGGACTTATTTTAGACACTGGGAACTTCAGGGTTTCATAGCAAATAAGATATTTGAGGTATTTACAATAGAGGAATAATGGGTAACATTCCATCTAAATTGAAATAAAAATGATTCCTGATTATTTGTATCTCCAAGAAATTTCAACAAATGAAGGAACACTGACTTTGGAGGCCAAAAAATGGCTGAAGTTGTCAGCAATAAAAAATGATTTAATGCGGTAAGGAATGCAATAAATCATGGAAAATAAAAAAGGGTGAGTATAAACTTTTAATCCTAAAATTATTTCATTTTTAGCTATGTATTTTGTGTATTTTTTTTTCTGTATGCTATTATGAATCTCTAAAGGAAAAATTGATTTTATAGAATGCTTTTATTGCTTTTCATGGCACTGTATTCTGGAACTGTTGAATACCTTTGAGCTATCTAATTCTTTCCAGGCTTTACATAGATTTTTGTATTCTGTTCAGAGCACTGAGTAGTCTTTGAATGGAAAACCTTACAGTTGGTTACTGATACATTTGGAATTTCAACACATGTATGTGTTCTGGCCCTATTTCTGCATCTCTTATTAGGAAAAGCAAGCAAACAAACAAAAAACATTAATTTGTGCTTTTGAATTTCTAGAAGTGGATTTTGTGGATTTTATCTGTTATGTCACTTGTACATAAGGAAATGTCATTACGGAGTGGTCCTAGAAAGTCTGACTCCCGGATGTATATTTTTCTTTAGTCTGACCTTGAATTTAAATGCTGTTGTTTTATTTTGTTGTTGTTGTTTGTTTTTTTTTGTTTGTTTGTTTGTTTTCCCGCAGTCATTTCTACAAGCAATTTATATTTTGTGAAGTTTAAGCTAGAAGTCAAGACTTTGTTCCAAAGGTACTACTAACAGATGCAGCTGATTCTATCTTAACTTAGCTAGACTCCAGCTGACTCCTTCTGTCATTTCTAATGTTTCACTGAAATTCCCTGAAAGATGAAGGAAACAGCCAAATGACAGCAATATCTGTGGCAGTCAGTAGCCAGAAAACAGATGTCAGGTGAAACATCTTCACTGTATTCTCAGAAATTTCTAGCTGTGAAATGCATCTTCTGACTATGTTCTTCCAATTCATGGTTACAGAACCCGTTCAAGGTTAAAAGGTACGTATCTATATGCCACAGTTTGTTCTTGGCTTTGGCTGTGTACAAGAGAAAATACCAGATGCTACAGCCTTATGATGATACACATGAAAAGCTAGCATGGCAAGATAAGCAATAGTAAAAGGGGATTCAAATAGTTCCATCCAGAATAGAAGCACCTTCATATCATTGAGAGCTACAGCATCTGTTCCTTAGGTCAGCATTCAATCTCTTATTTATTTTTTGACAGTGAACAACAAACACTTCCTTACATGTAAGAGTAGTAAGAGTACTTTTTTTTTTTTTTTTTTTTTTTTTTTTTTAGAAACAGCTTTTGTAAAACTCTTCTAAACTCATAAGGAAACTTCATATTTACCTAATGTAAGTTTCACACTTGAGACGCTATTGTTATTTGTTGGAATGGGAGTGACCCGGACTAAGGATGCAACCTCTTTGTCCCAGCTTGATCAATGTGATCCCATTGTCTTGATACCTCTCTTAGAGAGTATCTAGAGTGCTCCCTCTTCTTGTTTTTGAGCAATCCAGGCTTGGTCTACTACCTTTAGCAATGCAGACATTGCAATAAGCAAGGTACAATAAGCAACAGGGTGAAAATCACATGCAGAATTACAATTGTAAAGTAGTGTACCTACTAGAATCCACATCAATCAACAAGCCACTAAGCACTAGGGATGGTGCTTCGCAGCGATGCTACTTCTCACTCACACAGCACAATCACACAATCACGCAAAGAGGCCTCTTGCACTTTTCATTCACACCACAAGAAAATATCACTTAAAGTAATTTGTCTGCAGCTTCAGGAGGTCCTTGTCTACTCCCGTGGTGAGCGGCTGAGAGTGGAGACCCTTCCGAGGAAAATGCTCGGGGTGCACCTAGGGGTGTCCGTTCCACAGTCGATCCCACAGCCTAGCAGAGCTGCTCCTGGCACAAGGAATGATGCTATTATAGTTTTGTATAATTACACCAAAGAGATGCATTGCAATAAGGAGTGTGGCATTGACAATTTGTTTCATGGTTTGGTTTTAGCTCATGTAATTGAACCTTACACTTGATGTAGCTGTTACACTTCCTGTGGCTCTAGGGGCACTCACGGCAAACATGTTCGAAAAGGCTCTGTTGCAGAAGCAAGCGATAAACAAAAGGCAAACTGCCCCGTCATATTTGCCCAGGTAACCCACATATTTTCCCTAGGCTCAGTGTGATGGAGGGCCATCATTATCAGGATTACTATCCCCAGAATCAGGATTCTTATCATCTTTGTTGCTGGACTGATCCCGACGATCCAGCACAGGCTTCACCACTCGACTAGGCACCCACACCAGTCCGTGACCTGTGGAAACACACATATGACCTCGACCATTGAAGATAACCGGAACAGGCCCTTCCTAGATCCCGGTGGCTGGATCTCTATACATCACTTTAAATTGTGGTAGGGTCATTGTTCTATTAAACTTGAGATTCTAATAGTGTATCATCACTGGCAGTTCTTCTCAATCACCCATCAGGCACAGATAATTCAAGGTAAAAAGTACTCAATACAGTCTTCATTGTGCCTCAGTCTCTACTCCCTTTTGCTTGTTCAGATAGTTTTTTAAGACTTGATGAGTACGCTCTATGAGTCCTTGCCCTGTTGGTGAGTGTAGAATCCCTGTCATGTGCTTGACACCCCATTTTTGCATAAATGTCCTGACTTTCTGACTAACATACGCAGGCCCATTATCTGTCTTAATCTGCTCGGGGACTCCTAACACTGCGAAGCAAGCAAGTAGATGCTTACACACATGATGCACTTTTTCACCTGGCAATGCGGTCGCCTATATCATTTTTGAAAAGATGTTAACTGTTACATGTACATATTTCACCCTACCAAATTCTGGGACATGTGTGACATCCATTTGCCACAACTCTAGTGCTTTTAACCCTTTTGGGTTAACTCCTTGTCCTATTCCTGGCCCGTGGTTCCCACATTTTGGACAGGCCTGAACTATAGATCAAGCTTCATTTTCTGTCAACTCAAGTTGCCTGCTTAGGCCTTTGGCATTCTGGTGGAAGGTATCATGACTTTGTCTAGCCTTTTGAAATTTGTCCATCGGGGTGTGTGGCACACTGGACTGACCAGGCTGTCAGCCAACTGATTACCTTGCCCCAAACCGATATTCCACTGATGACTTCGCATATGTATAACGCAACTGGCCTTAGTTTGCTGTGAGAGCGTGGACCTTGATTGGATGAATAACTTCCCTAGTCGAGGGTTAGTTGTCTCCCTAAGGAGGGAATCTTCTAGGCGTGGCACTATGCCAGAACTTGCCATAGCCTTCCCTTTGGCTGTTGCGAGTGCACTTTACCCCCATAACTCCACAAAGCTTCCTGTATGGGGGTTCCATTCCACAGCCACCACTCTAAATCGACTGCGTTAACAGGTATACTAATATCATCTGGCTCTTGTCTACTCATTTCTACAATTCTTCCTCTGCCTTTCCTTATCAACTCTCTCACTGCTTCTGGCTCTGTCTGAATACTAGTTTTTGGTTGTACACTTAGAAATACCCACTCTAAAATTCTAAATACATCCCCATCCCCATCACATTTGTCAATGTCACAGACAGGGGAGGAGGAAGATTCCCCCTTTTTGTTTTGCCATTGACAGATGACAGATGACCGCATAAGGTGAGTCCTCAGCATTGCACAATAATAGAGAGATAGGCAGTTCCAAGATGCGTCGACTTGTCCACGTGTCTCATAGCTTCTGTATGCAGCCTGTTGTGCTGCAGACAAATGTAATCACATCAGCTGGATGCTGTCCTCACAGAAGCGCAGTCAGAGGCACAATGTCCATTTTGGAAATACCAACACAATTGTGTACCAATTGGATGTCCCCTAACAATGTTTGCACATCACTTATGTCCGTATTTTGGTTGCTAACTCTGTCTTCTGCAGGCAAATCTTTGCATCTGCTATGGACCACCCAAGTTATTTCCACGGGGCTGTGTGTTGCACTTTTTCAGGGGCAATTACAAGTCCTTTCTTAGAGTGTCAGCCAACTGTTTCAAAGAGTCCTCCGTAAACGGCTCTTGTTGACAGCAGAGGATGTCGTCCATATAATGGTAAATTATTGTATTAGGCCATTGTTTCCTGAGAGGCTGCAATGCCCAATCCATGTATAATTGACATAGAGTAGGTGAGTTTTTCATGCCTTGTGGCAAGACTACCCATTCACAGCGATCAGCAGGTGTCGCTTTATTAATCTCTGGTACAGAGAAGACAAATCTCTGTGTATCTTGAGGATGCAAAGGGATAGTAAAGAAACAGTCCTTCAACTCCACAATAAGTATGTGCCATCCATCGGGCAACATAGCCAGAGAAGGCATTCCAGGCTGCAGAGCTCCCATATATTACATCTGCTCATTTACCAGTTGTAGATCATGCAGGAGGCACCATTTCCCTCCCTTTTTCGGGATTACAAAAATAGGAGTATTCCATGGACTAACAGAAGGTTTAATGTGTCCCACAGTCTATCAATAAAGTTTGAATATTTTTTGGTGGCTCCTTGCATCACCATTCTAAATGAGGGAATTGAGGAACCAGGCAAACTAAGGAAAGTGTCTAGTGCAAGTTGCGCGGAACGTTGTAACATGACAGCAGGGAAGGTCAATTGTACCTCCAAGCTAGCAAAGCATCCCTTATGATCCCACTCCATCGTGTGGCTTTAACTGGAGTCGGTGGGCCAAAAGGAGAAATGGAGGGAATTTTTGCTCAACAGGGAATGATCCACTACTGATGCCTTCCCCTTTAACCACAGGTCCAGATCCTCAAGACGCTGCAAAACAGCTTGTAACAACTTTTCCGAATTTCCTGGGGGAGGTTCTATATGGTCATCGCTAGGTGGAGTTGCTGGAGCAGAGGAATCGGTAAAGAGTGGCAAGGGCGGGTGAAGAGGTAGAGCTGAGGGCGGGGGTCGGCACGCTTCTCCTCCCTCACCTGTGGGAAGTGCAGGACATCCCCCCTGGGTGTTCTGGGGTGTTGCTTCCACAAGCGGCTCAGATCTCTGCTTTGACCTGGCCCCGCCAACTTCCGCTTTATCCATGCTCGGTGGTGGGTCCGGCGGGACTCCCGCATAATGTGGGGGCAGCCCGTTACCCGACCCTTCACTGTCAATGCGCGATAGGAGTTCGGAGACCATTGAGCATGGAACCCCGGTCATTCCTTTAACTGCAAGGAGCCCAAAGATATGCTCAAGAGTCCCGGGTTTTCTTTCAGAGTCCCCAGATTTTATAGGGGCCATCCCCGGGATTAGAATTTGAGCAGTGGCACAGGCTACTTCCCTTTCGCCTTCATGGTTTTTAACGTCTCTAATACTGTACGCCACAACTCACAGACAGTTTTCACCTCCTTTTCATCTTTTGAATCTCCCATTATAGTCCTTTCCCACATGGTATTCCCAAATTCTTGCCATTCCGTAACAGAGAACAGCAGGGTCATCTCTCTAAAAAGTCCCCATCTTTGTCCCAGCTTGATCAATTTGATCAGTTACTTTCCCATTGTCTTGATACCTCTCTTAGAGAGTATTCCAGTGAGCAATGTTGCTGAAGCTTCCACCTCCATGGCTGCGCTTTTCTCTGGGAGGGGAGGTCCGTGTCTGCCTTGACTATGCACACAGGCAGCACTCCTCTCAGCCGTTTAGTTTCCCATTCCCTTCCTCTTGCTACTTACTGCAGTCTCAGAGAACTCAGTCGAGCTGGACTATCTGGCGAGTAACCATCCTCTGCTTCCAGATGTCGGAATGAGAGTTACCCGGAGTAAGGACGCAACCTCGATATGAGTATAATCGTACTCCTTTATTGCAAGTTCTAACAAAGAATATATAGGCTACTAACTACAGCACGCACCGACAAAAACTTATGATTGGTCTAGCTTCTCTGTACACGTGTCTCTAGCACTAGTATAATTGGTACAACAGTCTTGTTCACGCAGAGTGATGTCGTCTCTCCTCCTACACATAGTTCCGCATATTCTAGTTGTAACATCACTCAAGGTTATCAGCCCTGGGCCTACATTATCTTCACGGTCCTTCACAACCTGAGTTGCTCATTGCAATTAAATCATGCCCCTTCTCACTTAACCATGAGTCCACACTTATTAATTCCTGCCGGCTAGAAAATTAAGGGTGTCTCAGAGCTAGTATTGCATAGCAAATCAAGAAACTAGAATTCCCAGTTGCAATTTTCTTTCAACATGTCCTTGTATGTCAAGGTGTATCCTATTTTTTGTTGTTGTTGTTAATGTAAAAATCTTTAGTAATGGTACATGAACAAAGAATTTTTAATAACATCTCACTGTACTGATAAATTCTTTTTATGTTGGTATCCATCAAATTCATTTAAGGATTTCATATTTCAACACCAGACAGACTAGAAATGGTGGCCTACTCGTATCGTAACATGAATATTGTATCATCAGTCATAATATTTGGCAACATGTTTGAATGTTTTGAAGCACTGTAAATCTATCTCCTTTTGCTATATGTTAAAATCTCACTTTTTACTAACTTTTATTACTTGCGTTTTCTTATGTTTAAATATTGTATCAAAATTAATCACTGAGTGAAAAGGGGGGAAGAGATTTGCAGTGATGAAGATGCTGCTTGTTTGTAGTTTTCAGTTCTCTTCACTTGTATTTTACTAGTTTTTTAAATATAGCTGGATGTTATTCTGCTACATATATCTATAGTCAGGTGCTGCATCACTGATTCTTTTATCAAAATGATTTTTTCTGTGAAATGTGAAGATTTGTAATAAAAATGTAAAACTTGCTCTGAATGGAAACTGAAAGGAAATTTCTAGGTGTAGGAATAAGAGAAGGAAGGGAAGAAGGGTTACTAATGACAGGTGGAGACAACACCTAGAGGATCTAACAAGATGACAGTGGGTTGGCACGTAACATTGGAACACCCGTGGGAAAAGCACAGGACAGCCTCCAGTTGGTGAAAGTCAACAAAAGACTTCAGAGAAAAGCTAACCTAAGATAATGGGGGAAAAGGAAAGGATGCACTTGGAGCACTGACAATCCCCTCTGTCCTTAAGAAGGAAAAAAGATAAATTCAAATACTCTGTAAGGTAGGACAGGATGGAAAAAAGATGGTGATCATTGTCAATACTTCAAGGGTTCAGAAGGCATATCCAAATGCAGCATGATAAATAACCTAAGAAACTGGAAAATCCAAGCTGGACTAGGGTGGACATCTGTGCCATCACAGGGAATCCCAGAAGAAGCTTTTGGAGATGGATGCCCTGGTGTTTGTGAGCCTGAGCAGATGCATGTGAGGGGAATGAAAGAGTTTTCTTCTTAAGATCCAGTTCCCTTTTCCTAGGGGGTCATTTTCCTCAATTTGTTGGTGGCAAATGTGAGGTGGCAAGAAGTGTGTAGCAGAGCTTTATGGATATTTTCAGGAGGCAAAACCCATTCAAATTCTTTCACCTTCCAAGGTGTTATTAGGAACAGCAGCGGAGCCTACAAACTGAGGGCTGCTCCCAGCTGGAAGACCACAGTTCATGACACAGATAGAAAAAAGTAATTTGGATGATCTCTTTTTCACCTTAATAGTACTTCTACATAATAGTACTTCTACTTAATAGTACTTTACTTACTAAAGACAGACCTCTTGAAATATGGCAAAGGCATTATACTAATTTATCTTAGCAACTTTGGACTCTTTTTAGAGGTTAACCCTTTGAAAAGAAAGCAGCTTGACTGTCCTTTTTGAATTGTTATCCCATGAAAACTGTATAGGAGTTGGCAATCTATTCAGAAAAATCTATGGCTGATATCCTCAGCACTTTGGCATCTAGTTGTCATCTTTGCACTTTTCCTACAGTTACTATTTTATTCACAATAACTATACCTTTTTTTTTTTTTTTTTTCCCTGTATTTTATCTTCTGTAAATTTCTTTATTCATTTTTATCTTTCATCTTCAGAACTTCATGCTTTCTTTCTCTAATTCTCAGTAATATTTTGCCACTTCCACACCAGGTAGTCTTTTATTCTTTACTATAAATAACCTTCAAATTTCATTGTGACAGGCCTGTTGAGATGCATCCCTTTCAATTACACATTCCTTATGGAGAGATAACTGTCCCTCTCAGGCAAAATGTACAAAAGATTCTAATAGAAATATAATGTGCTACACATTTTAATTTATCTTTGAGCTCAACAGGGGCCTTTCTCCCACACCCTTTATATAAAAAGCAATAGTACCAGACAGTTTAAACACTTATAAAAGATGATAACCTGGGATGCATACTTATTTCAGGTTAGGCAGCTGAATACTTATAAGCAGCAAAAGAGTAGTATGGGCATTGTTAGAGAGTTCTATTCAGTGTTTTACTTTATGCATTTTCTGAGCATATGATCCCATTCTCTCAGGGCTTGTAGCCTCCTGAACTTCAGTGAAATCGTACCTCTTTGTTTTGAGCTGACTCCAGATCAGGGAGCATCAAGTACTTCTTCAAACCTTGCTAGGAAAACAACTATATAACTGACAGGTCTGGGGCATATCTCTGAGTACAAATAACTGAATTAATGCAGAGGAAAGGCAGAAACTGTGATGAAGGTAGTGGAATTACTCATCAATTGTGGTGCCACACCACAGGATACTGGAGCAACTGTCCTGGCACAACATAGATATGGACCCAGAGCAGGTCCAGAGGGGGGAATGCAGCTCCACTGTGCCTGGGGCCCCTCTGCATGGATGGCGGAGAAAGCAGGGCTGCCCTCACCTGTGAAAGGTGCATGCTGGTTGAGGGGCTGCTGCCAAGTTAAGGTGGAGGTGAGCAGATGCTGAAGTATGAGGGAAGGTGAATGATTTGACAGGATGCCCTACAGAGTGGAGACTGAACCCTCAACTGCACCCTTTAGTGGTAGCCACAGACCCTGCTCGGCTAAGTGGCAAGAGGCAAGGCTCATGACCTGTGGGGGCTCGTGACCTGTGGGATGTCCCAGCTCACTTGGACAATGGGGTTTGGGGAGTAGCAGATGGATCCTGTGAGTCTATTTTTAAAATTGTTCTCAACAGGGTTCTGGCTCTTTGAGGATCCAGGATTGGATCCTCAAAGGAGACAGGATCCACCAAAGGGGGGCAAGAGTGTCTTTGTCAGTAGATTGACCAACATGATGAGGACAGTTTTAAACTATGAATGATGGCAGAGGGAGAACACAACCCACAATTAGGTGTGGTAGTGATGGGTGGAGTAATATGTAACAAGAGACACCTAAGGAAATATATGGTGATATGTCATCAGGCTTAAGTGTATGTACAAAAAATCATGCAGCCTAGAAAACAAGCAGGAGGAGCAAAAGGTCAGTAAACTACAATGTTGGTGATGTAACAGATCTGGTAGGACAGCTTCCACAAATAAAGTACTTCAGTGAATGGAAACAAGCTCATTGGGAAAAGTTGTCCTGGTTCTGATAAACAGAAACTTGGATGTATGGACCCTTCAATGGAATAGACAATGGATTGGTTAAGTGCTTGGTGTTCAAGAAACAAGGAGAAGCTTTTGAGAGTTGCCAACATCATGGAATTTTATTGTAGACCATCACATCGTGGTGAATAAGTGGGAAAATCCTTCTTTAAATGAGTTGAGAAGTCTAGGGATTACAGAGTGATGCTTCTGGAGGGCTTGAACCTCCCTCAAATCTTTTAGAAGAGTAATGCAAAATAAACTTCTAGAGGGTATTGGTGCTGCTTTTTGATATAAGTAGTGCATAGACCAACCAGAGGTAATGCACGGCTGGATATGCTATTCACTGTTTGGGTGGGGCAATCAATGGCAGCTTTGTTTGTAGTGACCATGAAACAGGGAAGTCAAGACTATTGAGGAGGGTGGGAAAGGAGAGTAGCAGAGTATGCTAAACATCAGACAAGCAGACTGCAGTTTAATTAAGGAACATATAGCGCTGAATAGGAGACAGCTTTGAAGGGTAAAGAAAATGAGGGAAATTGGCATATCTTCAGGGACATAAAAATGGCCTATTTTGTCAGTCGGAAAGATAAGTAGAAACACCAGGACACTAGCCTGTCTAAGCAGAGAACTCATGATGAAGCTCCTGTGCTATAAGAACTTATATGCAGAAAGTTGGAAACAGGGATAGGCTGTGAAGGAGGAATTTAGAAACCTTACCAAGAGTATGTATGAATAGTGTCAGGAAAGCCAAAGCTCCCAAATTGCTGACACTTGCAAGTGAATTCAAGGGCAACAAGATGAGCATCTCCTACATTAATAGTAAAAGGCTGAATAAGAAAAATGTGTGTAGGATGCTGATGGATTATTTAGCTGGCAAGACGAGGAAGATGAGGTTGAGGTATTCAATGTTTTCTTTGCTTTCTTCACTTTCTTTTCCTTGTTTCACTCTTGTTTGGCAACAGTAAATCATGCCTACCCAACCTGATTGTTGTCCATAACAAAACGTGGGTTTGTGGATGAGAGTTAGCAATTAATTTTGTCTACCTCAACTTCAGAAAAGCTTTTGACACTATCTCTGGGTGGCTAAACATTGGATTGGAGTGAGTGGGAAGTGGTTTATGGATTATCATCCACCTTGAGATTAGTTGAAACAAGAGCTTCATTCAGCATATTAGAAAACCCTGAGGACAGCCAAGCAGTGGAATAGACTGTCCAGAGAGGCCATCCTTGGAGGTATTCAAGACCCAACTGGATAAACGCTCTGAGCAACTTGTTCCGATCTCTCGTTTTGACAGGAGGACTACAGATCTCCTGAAGTCCATTTCAACCAGAATTATTCTGTGATTCAAATTACAGCACCCAGAGAACTGGAAGTGCTGGACGGCATTTCCTGTCATCTGCGTACTGTTAGCAGATGTGAACAGTAGAGCACTGATTGCCATTTAATGTTCCTAAAATTGTTTTGCATTAGGGATCTGGTGAATCCACATTATTTGAATGATCAGAAGAAATACTGAGGAACTATTCTTTGATTATTCATGTGTATGAATAATTAATATTCTCAGGATTTTAAGTTTTGATACAGCAGGGAAATTAAGCAGGCACCAAACAAGTTATAATGGCTAATAATAGTGACCTGGTAGTCAGAACAATCTTGGTAGATGAACAAGAATATATGCCAACAAATTTGACTGTCAGGTAGTGAAATGTTTTCAATTACTTCATTAATATGTGGAGAACTGTTTATTGTTCTTTTTTACCTTTAATTTTCAACTTAGATTTTATTACAACTCTTGCTTCATTTAAGGATTTACTTGGTCTTCTCTTCTGGAAACAAATACCTAATGAGCAAACACCCCCCACCCACCCACCCCCCCCCCCCCCTCCTCCATCTGCTTTAACAAAAGTAGATACCGTGGCTCATGGATGGAGTATGCTATAATTTACAATGCTCACTGATTACAAAACTAAACAAAATAAAGGGAGACAGTGTGTCTTTACATTGTGCCTTTCGAACTGTTGTTTTTGAAAACTTATCATGATGGATATTCACAACTGGAACACTTTTTTTTTTTTTTTTTTTTTTTCTTTGAAAAGACATAAAGAAGAGTAAGGAAAATCAGTATGGCATTGTTTTCTAGAAGATTACCAGAAATGTAGTCTTAACAATTCTCTAATCATGGATATGTTGTTTGCTATCATTCTTGGGAACTTCAAAGATTTGGATTTTATTACTGTAATTTATTTTGTTCATTTCTAAGCAACAAGCATTTACATTAGTAAGATTTCCCTGCACTCATGAATTCTCTTAAAAGTGAGAACTGAGAATAATCAGGACTCGAATAAAAGTACAGCATAACAAGAGTTACAGCACACAGAACTGATATTGGCAGTGCTGATTTTCATTTTGTATGGATGTTTACATTTCAATACTGATCTAAGAAGCTGAATAAGTGAACAAAATTCTTCATGACATATTTTTGATTGAAGATACTTAAACATATTAAAAACTGCATCTCTGTTTGTTCAAATTAAAGGATGTATTGATGCCTCATGCTCTGATATGGCAATCTGAAGCCTGTGGATTATTTACAGGTTGTAATGAAAATTTAAGAAGCAGATGTTAAGACTTTTATATTTCCATCTATACTTTCATAGAGCATGCTCTTAAAATCTAGTGTGTTTTGCTCCATCAGGTTATTGAATGAAGAGTCATGCATAAGTAAAGAGTAGTTTGCTAAACTCAAGATTGTCAATTGAGTAGTCATTTGATGTGTCTTTCTGTTTTGGATTGATTTTCTTTGCTGATACTTTGCTAACTGACATCTTTTAGCAAACATCCTTATGTATTTCTGAAATATCTATTATATTAATAGGTTATTAATTCTCTTATTCAATGCAAAAGAGATTGCATTATTTTCAGATGTGGAATTAAAAATGGCTTGCTTACTAACACACATTTTGTGAAGAGTTAAGTACTTTTAAAAGCAATATTCCAGGTATAATTATAATTATTTCAATTACTGCAATGCTTTTAACATTTCTTTTTGGAAAACTAAATTGTTCCATGTTTAAAGAATTTTCATTTCTTAACAAATTATTTAAAATGCAGATACATCTGTAAAGACATATATGCATTAGTGCACTTCAGTTTCTACTTGCTGTAACCTGGCAGTTAATGCACAGGCTGTGACACAGATAGCACACGTATTTTCAAGATTGCCAGATACACGAATTGGCAAAATGTTCAGTGCTTGCTCTAACATTAAGAGAAGCATTGCATGACTAATGAGAATAAGGGAACAGTGCTAAAAGCAGAGATTAGCACCAAGGGAAACAGAAGAGAGCTGTTTCTTGGCAACAAGACCAGAATCAGTAGTATGTTAGCTGGAATTTCTGTAGATGAAATTTCCTAGGTGCACTTTTAGCTGTGTGTTGAAGGTAAAACGGGATTCATTTATATTTTGTAGCTAAATTATTGACAAATTCAGCATGTTTTAAAACTTTAATTCCTTGCTAATCAGAAACCAGTCCTATAAAGACATGGACTTTCTCTCGTTCATCAAAGGAAGAATCATAGTACGGACTTGACCCACTGAAATGACTGATTTGATTGTAATGTGGATGAATGGTTTTAGAGAGAGAGAGTAAAAAAAAGCTACTTATTGTATTTTGAGTCCTTATGGTATATGAGAATATTTTAAATAGTGGAAATTTTGTATATAGTATAAAGGAAGATTGATTTTGTGCTATTTGTTGGTTTTCTCCAGAAAATATTTTTGATTGGTGAACTAATAACATTAAAATATTACACCTTCTGAGAGTGGGTAGTTTGATGAATTTACCTAGCCTCCCAAAGGCTATTGGGAAGGTTACAAAACCTGGATTACATACTGTATTTGTACACCAGGAAAAAACTCAGAACAATACCAGTCATGAGAGATCTGATGAATATGGATACTACGTAAGCTTTACTCAAATATATATATATATATATATTCAGGTAAAATTATATTTAATATTTATTTGATTTAAAACTTTGAATTGGTAGGGACAGTTATATTTGAAAAAAATATTTTATTTTCAGTCTTTTTTTTTTTTTTTTTCCTGTTGTTGTTTTTAAGAATCTGAGATATCTGAGCATCTCTCCATACTTAGATTCCCAACCAATCCTATGATGATGGGAAAATGGAAAATAAAACTTTTCTGATATTTCAAAACCAGGAAAGGGTCAAGGGGAAACCCCTCAGAATAACTGTTTAATAAAACCCAAGCTTTCTATACAATACAGTTTAAAGAAGCCTCTTAAATTATCACTTTTATAGAGAATTCTCTAGAAATGAACAAAGAAAAACCAGAATTAGTTGATACCATTACAGTTCTTAAATCTGGTTCAATTCCTGCAAGAAAATGTGAACCAAATTAGTATGTAACCAGTTGCAATTTGAATCAATTTAATCACTCTCTCAAGATAACAATTCTCCTTAAAAATCAGTTTCACCTGCTGAGGTCATTAATGAGGTGAATCTCATCACTATTCATTAGACATGATTCACCATATTCCATAAGAACTTTTTTAAAACATTAAATGGGTGATTAGACTGCAGTAGAAGATATTACTGCGGAAGAATCATTATGATTCATTTCCCTTTCTATCTCTTCATTATGCCTTCTGTCCACTAACATTTCTCTGAGTCTATCTTCCTTGTAATTCCTTTTCCATTGTACAATACATACAGTCGGTGGAAAGGAATACACTTCCAAACTAGTAAAAAGATAATATCATCATTCTCTGGTCATTAGTCCTATCTCAGAGCAAAGCAAAACGAAACAAAACTAGAAATACAACACACCAAACCCAGGCACACCTTGTTCAAGCATCCCCACCCTAATAATAAAAGCCATAAAGAGGTACTGTGGGGACTGTTAGTGTTAGGTCAGAGGTTGGACTTGATGATCTTGAGGTCTCTTCCAACCTAGAAAATTCTGTGATTCTGTGATACTAATAGTGCTGTTAAAATATCACATCCTTTTACTCCTCTTGGACATAAAATAGTTAATACAACTGAAGGACTATCACATATGTTAAGTAAATATTTAAATATTTCCAAGTACTTATAGCCAATGACAAAATTAATCTATTTATTTATTCATTGACCGCTACAACTTTATTTCATTGTATTTGCACTGTCTCCAAAGGAAGCAGAGTCCAGAAACTGATCACACCATGTAAGTGCCAGATCTTTGCATATACTAGCAAAATTTGTTGCTTCTGTATTTTCACTCTGATACTTCAAAGAAAATAGCTTAAAGAAATAGATTCTTACTTTGTGGACCAAAAAGATTCACTAAGCATCAAGTTGTTATGGTCCCTGGATGAAACCATGATGATGACCGAGGAATGAAAATACGGTTTATTCCATTGCTCCTCTTTGAACATGGAAGCAGAAAGTAGCTTGGATTATATGGGTACCTAGTAGGGAAATTATTCTGGAAATTAATTGTAGTTCTTGACTCCTAACATGTTCTTCTATCCCAGATACTATTTTACATCGTGTTTAGAATGGACATGCTAAAAAAAAATGGTGAAGGAAAGATATAATTTGCATTTTGATACAGAAATATTGATCTCTTTAATAATACTTCAGTTTCAAATGTTAGGATTTCAAGAGTAAATAAAAATATTTTAGGGTGTTGAATATGATCTGGAATCTAATTTGCTCTTATTTTAATCTTATCTAGATTACATGTACTTGAAATATTCAAATAAATCAATATGAAATGCCTTTACTGGGTAGTGAGTTATGTGGGAGGCATGGAAGGGTTTCATTAATCTCTTTTGAAAAGCCAATATGAAATGAAACATTTCTTTCAGATCTGTGAGTGAAGGCTATATCCATATCAGACTAATGGTAATTAATACAATAGTAATTGTCACAGTAATAACTAAAAGGATATTAAAAAGTGAAATAATAGTTTAATTCCTTAAAATAGGGTAAATGCAATTTGAGATTTTTTTTGTTATTTCTAATAACTAATAAAAATTCTTCACTGAGTAATTATGTTTTACTGGAACTACAAATATATTTAGTAAACAGTCGTGAAAAAATGTAATAAAACATTCTGGAACATGAAATAGAATTTCATTTTTAGGTGTTTCAATTCTTTGCTGAAGTGGCCAAAATCATCATCTGAATGCTGTAACACAGCAGAATGTTCTTGACAATGAGCCATAGTGAATTATGTCTCCTTACTGGAATTTCATCTGCTTGTGTATTTATTTACTTTTGCTCAAACAGCAAATCTATTTGGAAAGTTAGTATAATTATTGGACTAGTATACAGGGATTTTAAAATGCTGTTACTGTTTTCAATTGCACTTGATATAACACTTCCTAATATTTCCTTCAGCACCTGTTTAATGTAAGATCTCAGAAGATTTCTAATGGGGATTCTATCATGTACCGGAACTAGTGTTGTTGGGTCAAAGAGGAGACAAAGGAAGTAACTGAATGTGGGCTAATCCAAAGTATTTCTTTCATGATGCTTTCTAGATTAAAACTTTTAGTTTTGTTGTTGTTGTTGTTGTTGTTTGTTTGTTTTGTTTTTCCTATGAGTAATTTTATTCAGCTATTCTGTACTAAGTTTATGCATTGTCTATATGTAGTGTGCTACACCTAATCTGTATCCTAGAAAACAGAAATTGCTCTCATGTTCAAATTGTGGGATACAGGGAGGTGTAACTGGAAAATCTTGATAGAGTTGTTCATTTCAAATGACATTCGAAATGTGAATGCCAATTGTCAAAATGGTTTTAGAAATCAACAGATGTAGAAAAGTCTTTTTACTCAATCTCTGCAAGTGCAAAGGTTCCTTTTTGATTTACTTAGATCCTTTTATAACAAACTGTGTGTCTTACTGGAAGAGGTCAGCTGAATCTGGGAAAAGCCTTCTAGTTTTCTCTTTATCCCTCATTACACAGAAGTTTTTATTAAGCCTTTTAGTACCTTCTTATCCACTCCAATGGAAATAAAACTGTTCTGAACACCACTTTATGGTGCATTTCTGACATCAAACAAAAGAATGAGATGTCATTTGGACACCTCATCAAATTAGTAGATATACTCAACACTTGAGCATGCTTTGCACAATCTCTGACTTCATATTGAAGACCTGTTTCTTTAGGCACAGATGCATAAATAGAAATATGTCATGGGCAGCTGAAATACTGCTCTTCTTTGTGTTTCTTCTTCTTCTTCTTTGTTGTTGTTGTTTGTTTGTTTGTTTGTTTGTTTTCTTTTTTAACATTTTTACTTGCCTGGGTTTAAATAATATGTACACGTGACTCATGAAAAACATTCATTGTCGGTTATTCCCACCAGGACTGAGAGAAGGAATTCAGTCAAGAATTTTTATTTGTGTACGCTATTCTGTTAAATTATTTTATGCAGTCATTCTTTTATTAACTGAACTCATCCCAATAACCATTTGCTTTTAAGAAACTCTGTTTTTGCTTGTTCTTCAATTCAATGTGGCATGTCATTGTTCCTTAAAACAGGCTGCTCAGAGTTTCTTAGCAAAGGAATCTTTGCTGTCATTGTCTTATTATAAATAATTGTGTCTGTCTTTGCATGTAGATATTTAAAGCTGTAATTCCTCCTACTTGAACGTCTTTCCCATTCTTTCTAATTGACAAGTACTGTTCTCAAAAAAAAAAGGAAAAAAAAAATATAAAGGTGCTGTGTGTAACTGTGTTGTAAGGTTGGCAGATTTCTAAGGGTTCATTGTGAATAATAAACAACATATTTTTGCATTTTTTTGCATTTTATAACTATTTAATATATTTTATCTTTGTTCATTTTACTAATTAAATGCCAAATATATTTATACATGTTATATATATTAAATACATGTAAAAAATAATATATTTTGGATTTTTTTTTAAATTCAATCAACCTGCCAGCTCATGTATTGATTGCATGTTGCGCTCTTTGCCCGTTGCTACCCTCATTATGCTGAGGTTCAGATGAATGATTCAGTTGCTTCTTTTCCCTCACTGCATAACTTCAATAAAACATGAAATACTGGGTTGACTCTCCTGACAAATTAGAAGAAAAGAATGGGAGACGATTCCAGGGTCAGGAAGAACTGTTTAGACATACATATTACACAATTTAATTTATTTATAATAGATTTTGTTATCTATCATTTTTGCCTGACTTATAAAAGCTTTTTTTTTTTTTTCTAACTTTACATAAATGACATGTGAAATTAATCTCTTCCATATAAAACCAGGTAATACAAATGTACATATTTTTTGTTTGTTTGTTTGTTTGTTTGTTTGTTTTAAAAAAAAAGTTGGACATGGTCTGCACTGTAAATAGTTGTGACCCTTTCTATGTGCATTTACTTTTTTCTTTGCAGAATTGAAGTCGTACTCACTTAAGGTATTTGATGCCTTAGTCTTGAAAATATGTCTGGCAATATGCTGTGGTCTCCTGATATTGGGCATTGCTCAGCCACATTTCTGATATCCTTCAGGTGCAGTTTTTTATTCTGTTTTTCCTCTTGCTTTCAGTTTGTTCATCTATCATTATAGTGATTGTCAAACAAATTGGGAGTCCTAACTGTGAAATTAGTCCATAGGCAGTCCTAACTGTGAAATTTTCCTTCAGGATTTATAAGAGTTGTGTCAGTTTTAGAAACAACTATTTGGGGGGAAGAGTATTCTTAAAGTACTCTTGTTGTCCTGTGTTGTAAAGAACTGACCTCTGATTGAAATAATAACAATAACAATATAATGTCTTTTTTTTTTTTTTTATTACTACTAGTAGTTTTTATGGACTTTTACATAAAGAAATTGAAGTATTCATGTACATGAACCAAGAATGATGTAATGGTGTGTTTTGCAGCATTATCCAATAAAACCAAAAAAAAAAAGGAACAAAAAAAAACACAAAAAAAACACCCCCAAACAACAACAACATCAACAAACAAAACAAACAAACAAACCACATCAGCTAAGCCTTTCCTATGTGCTTTTGGCATTTCCAACATCATTGACAAAGATATTGAAAATCAAACATACAGGAACAGAGGAAACTGTGGTCTTGCCAAAAAAATGTTCTTGTATCTAATGGATATTTCTCTAACATGGACTTTATTACAGTAGCTTTATTATTGTAATTAACAGTCACAGCATGATGTCATTGTTGTAACTGCATTTTTGATATCAGGTAGTTATGACAGTTCGCTAATAAAATAAATAAATAACAAACAAAGCTAAATGAAGAATCCACATCCCTTATCAAATTAGGTATTAGATTATTTTCCTTTGAACCTGCATTTTGGCACCGCTAAATTGATTCTCAAATGAAAGTGAAACAAATTTTCTAGTCTTCACGTGGAAGATTGGTGAATGTGGAATAATAATAATAATAATAATAATAATAATAATAAAGCTTCTATCTTTCTATTCTAATTCAGTAGTGCTTCCTTTGCTTTTATAGTTCCAACTCTAGGAAAGAGGACTATCTACATTAAGAGAGTGGTACTAGTGTATATTACCCGAAGATGTTGTTTAGCCCTGCCTGGCAGATAAGTGCCACACAGCCACTTCGTAGTGGGTTTACGTGACAAGGTTTTGGTAGCAGGGGCCATAGGGGAAGCCCACTCTGGAACAGTTCAGAAAGGACTGCATCCCATGGGAGGGCCCCCACAGCACAGGGGACGAGATTGATCGAGAAGGAGTGGCAGAGAAGAAGCACTGTAGACTGACCATAACCCCCATTCCCGTTCCCCTGTGCTGCTTGGGAGGAAGAGGTAGAAAAAGGTGGATGGGGGGGAAGGTGCCTTTGGTTTCTTTCCTTTGTTTCTCGCTTCTCTAGCTTGTTAGTAATAGGTAATAAATAGGATTTATATAATATTTATATAATAAATAGGATTTATTATTATTAATAAATCCTATTTATTACCTATTTAGCAATAGGTTATAAATCCTAAATAAATAATAATGTCCCCCTATGCTAAGTCTGTTTTACCCGTCACAATAATTACCGTGCAATCTCCTCGTTCTTATCTAAACCCTTGAGTCCTTTTCATCATATTTTCTCCCCGTTCCTCTTTGAGGAGGGGGAGTGAGAGAGCGGTTGTGGTGGAGCTCGGCCACCCACCCGAGTCAAACCACCACACACTTGATCACTCTCCCCAGGTGGGAGAGTGGGGGAGAAAATCAGAAAAGTAGAAGTGTGAGAACACGTGGGTTGAGACAAAGGATGCTTACTAGGTAATGCAAAAGCCATGCATAAGCAATGCAAAACAAGGAATTCATTTGCTACTTCCCATCAGCAGGCAGGTGTTTAGCCATGTCCAGAAAAGCAGGGCTCATCATGCTCAACAGCTTCTTGGGAAGACAAAAACAATCACCCCAAAGTCCTCCCCCCCCCCCCCCTCCCCCGCCTTTCCTTCTTCTGGGCCTCAACTTTTATTGTTGAACATGACCCCACATTGTATGAGATATCACACCAGCCTGGGGCAACTGTCCTGGCTGTGTCCTCTCCCAGCTCCTGGTATACCCCCAGCCTCCTTGCTGGCAAGGTAGAACAATAAGCTGTAAAGTCCTTGGCTCTATACAAACACTGCTCTGCAACAACTAAAAACATACTGATGTTTTTAATTGTTATCACCACTATTTTCTTCCAAAATACAAACAAGCATTGTGTGAGTCTCTACAAAGGAAATTAATGTTGTCTCAGCCAAAACCATAACAGAACTACTTTAAATGTGATCTTTTTTTAATGAAAGGCAAAAAATGTTCTTCCTAGTTTGGGGATCAAGCTATTATATTTTTTGGATGTGCTTTAAAATCACAAAAATAATCAGCTCAAGCTTCAATCAGAAACTTGATATTAAGATTCCTGATGGAATACCATCAGGATGGGTTCAGACACAAACACCTATACAATTATTCTGATGTTTAACAATTCTCTCTACTTTCCAGAGTATCCTGCTCCATGGTGACTGAAACAGCAATGCCAAAAATTGTATATAAATTTGTGTTCAGTGAAGTCTCCCAGGCTAAACAGAGAGGCTTCTCAGTAGCTTTTAGCTGCTAAGTAACTGTCACTGCAATATGTCTCAGTATCCAATTTCAGGTTTATATGAAATGTCTGAGTTTTCTTGCTTCTAATTGAATAACTGTATTTTCAACTTCTGTAATGTTTCTGTCTTGGTGTCAGGCCAATGTCTATACAGTGAATTATCTGCAGTGATGGTGAGAAGAAATGAAATTCCAGTGCAAGTTTATTCAATCTTATCATTCTCTTTGAGACAGTTCAGTGAGAAGTATGACTCTTGAATGGAAGTACATTCATGAAAGATTTGCTCCTTCTGCATTATGCAAGTATCTCTTCTTTAACAGAATTAATTTTTAGTATGACAATGGTTCAAGTAATAGAGAACTACTGCTGAAGTCAAGAATGTAACAAGTAAAGTGAAAATTAATTAACTCCATATTAAAGACCAATTTATTTATTTATTTATTTATTTATTTATTTATTATATTGAGGGATTCAGTTATGATTGCACAGAATAGCTTCAGCTCACTCTGCCTCTTCCATTAGCTTACTAAAGAAGAGATTGTCTCTGGTGCCATCTTAATGATTTTAGGAAAGGTGATGTGGATATTGCTCCTCATATTTTCCATATACAAACTGCTAAAGCTCTGCCAAAGTCCTTGTCAGCAAATATACCTTAAAGCAGCAGCATTTGGGCTTCTCTGTTTTGTCAAGAAAGACCAATCAGGGCTTGAGCACATATTCTGCTTTCATCCTTGCTCTAGCTTGTCAGTGCTGCAACTATTTGCTCCTGTGGGTGACCGCTGAGATTATAATCACTGCACTGAGTACATATTCATGCCATTATGTGAACCTTTGAAAAGGTTCACGTAATGAAGTTGAAGGCTGTTTTGAAAAGGCAAAAGTTCTTTTATCTCTTTTCTGTAATAAATCTAGCTATGTAAATATAAACAGATTAGTATAATTACTCTTACGTTGGCTGTGTACTCACTCTCCTTTCCTCCTATATATATATATATATATTTGTATTTCAGGTCTCTCAGTTTTAACAGTTTGATACTGTTAAAATATTTTTTTAAATTATATAAACTAAAACTGAGAAGAAAAAATACAAACCATAGGAAAAATTTAGCTATATTTTGCAACCAAAAGGTTTAATCAATTGATGTATATCCCCTGAAGAGAATAAAGTATAGATCTCTATTAGAAGTACTGTATACCATGCACACAGTTTATATTTATAAATCAGAAGTAAATAATTTTATTTCAATGGCTCCTGATGTACAGTCATGTAAAGAAGAGCATAATAAACATTTATTTTCTAATTCTATTGCAAGGAATAGCTGGAAGGGCTTTCTTGAGAGCTTAGCTTGCCCTAAATTAATTTATATATAGAGTTACATTAACTTGACTAGGCAGACATGGGATTTATTATTATTATTATTATTATTATTATTATTATTTCATTTCATTTATTTTATTTTTTTATCAACAATAAGTTACTTTATTTAAATTGCCTAAGGGAACAGGTATGAAAGTTTTATTTACAAGCACTGTAAGAGAAACATTTTTTGGTAGCCTTCTATTTATATGTGTGCTTAGTGACATATGTCCTTTTTATCTATTTTGTCTGCATGGATACTGCGATAGATGATACATCAGATAACATGTGACCCATGCCACATTCTACTCCTATCTTTTTGTTGTTGTTGTTCTTTCCACTGGTATTGCTCTGAAGTGATAAACTAAAAATGTGGTTTCTCTAACCAGAAGGATCGTAAATGTAATGAATTATCTGACCTACCTTTTTTTTTTTTTTTTTTTTTTTTTTTTTCTATGCACACTCAAGGTATGTAACACAGATATTTAGAAAAGATTAAAGATTTAGATTCGTTTATTGGTTCTACTTCATGTGAAGTCATTTTCTGAAACTCCAAAATGTTTTTTATATAAGTCTGAAGAATATATTTTCTTTTATATATTTCTGATACTCATTTATTCTGCAGGTATAATTTTACTGTGAGAAAGACTATAAAGCTATAGATCTAGCACAGTAAACTTGTTTAGTTATCCTAGTAACTAAAGCTGGCAATTTTGAATCTTTCTGCACAGTGATTTAATTTTTGTATTCTCCTATAGACTGTTACACTATGTCTTCTGAAGTAGGAATGGATTCTATAAAATGGTTAAAAATGTGTGGAAGACAATTCTGTTGTGGAGCGATATCTTCATTGTTATCAATTCAGGACTCTTGAAAGTTGCTTCCTATAAATTATCTTCTTAGAAACCCTGATATTTGCTCTTTTCATGTTGTTGTGGTTTAACCCAGCTGGCAGCTAAATACCACACAGCCGTTCGCTCACCCTCCCTCCTCCCTCTCTGGGATGGGGGAGAGAAACGAGAAAAACTGAAGCCTGTGGGTTGAGACAGAGACAGTTTATTAGGACAGAAAATAAAATAATAACAATAATAATAATAATATGTACAAAATAAGTGATGCACAATGCAATTGCTCCCTACTCACTGACCGAGCAGCCAGCCTCCCACCCCAGCTAGCCACCCCTATATATTTAGCATGTTGTCAGATGGTATGGAATACCCCTTTGGCCAGTTTGGGTGAGCTGTCCTGGGTCTGTCCCCTCCCAGCTTTCGCTGGCAGGACAGAGTGAGAAGCTGAAATGTCCTTGGCTTAGTGTAAGCACTGCTCTGCAGCAATTAAAACATCAGTGTGTCATCAACATTAGTCTCATCCTAAATCCAAAACATAGCACCCTACCAGCTACTGGGAGGAAAATTAACTCTATCCTAACTCATACCAGGACAATGTTTTTTCGTTTGTTTGTTTGTTTGTTTGTTTTAGTTGTCTTCAGACTTTTTGATGTCTGACATTTTGAATAAACAGACATATTGTCTTTGTTGTAAGAACATTCTAAGAAAATGTATTTATATGTTACAAACCAATTCAACTTAAGAAATTCTGATGTTTACTATACTATTATACATCCTTTTAATATAATGACATTCTGCTGTAGTCATTATGATTTAGTGCCAGGCAAACAGATCTGTCTTGGAGAATATATTTTAACTAAGAGGATGTAATGGTCTTCTATTGAAGTCAGGAGTGCTCAAACAATTTCAGTAACAGTCTTATAGTCAAAAAGGGAGGAGATATGAGTGCTAGTGTAGTTACCTGTACCTCTCCATCCCTGTGTGTATGAAATCAAGCAGGGAAGGCAGGGCTGAGCATAGTCCTGCTGGTCAAACTGGGATGCAAGAAAGAAATGCACAGGCAGTGGAAGCAGGAACATGTGGCCTGGGAAGAGTACAGAGATGCCATCTGAATGTGTAGGGATGGTATCAGAAGGCACAGATGGAACTGAGCTTGGTAAGGGATGCAAAGAATAACAAGAGATTCTATAGGTACAGTGGCCAGAAAAGAAATAAAGAAAAAGAAATACAGAAAAAGAAAAAGAAATAGAAGGAAAAAAAAAAAAAAAAAAAAAAAAAGGAGAGTGTTCTGCCTCTAAACAAGAAGGGAGAACTGGTAACAACAGACATTTAGAAAGCTGAAGTACTTATTCTCCCCTGCCAGTCAGGTTTCCCATATCTCTCAAGTCCCTGAACCTGAAGATAAGGGTGGAGTGAGCAAAGTCTTTCCCACTGTAAGCAAAGATAATGTTTGAGATCACCTGATGAAACTGAAAAAGTACAAGTTGATGGAGCCTGATGGTATGCGTTCCAGGGTCCTGTGGGAACTGGATGATGGAGTTGCCAAGCCACTCTCCATCACATCTGAAATGTCATGACAGTCAGGCGAAGTCCCCAGTAAATGGAAAAGGGGAAAATCTACTCCCATTTTTAAAAAACGTAGAAAGGAGGATCTGGGGAACTACAGACTGGTGAGCCTCACCTCTGTGCCTGGGAAGATCATGGAACAGATCCTCCTGGAAGCAATGTTAAAGCACATGTAGGACAAGGAGGTGATCTCAACCAGACAGCATGGCTTCATCTAGGGCAAATTGTGCCTGGCTAATCTGGTGACCTTCTATTATGGAGTAACTGCATCAGTCAACAAGGAAAGACAAACCAATGTCATCTGCCTGGACTTCTGTAAGACCTTTGACATGTTACACATGACAGCCTGATCTCTAAATTGGAGAGATTTGGAATTGATGGGTAGACTATTCAGTGGATAAGGAATTGGCTGGATGGCTTCAGCCAGAGAGTTATGTTTGATGGCTCTATGTCCAGGTGGAGACCAGTGACAAGTAGTATCCCTCAGGGGTCCACCTTGGGACTGGTGTGAGCAGGGAAAGTGTAAACCTAACATCAGGAAAAGGAACAGAAACTTACTGTGCACATAACAATTTTAATAGTACTATTATTATTTATAACTATTATGAGTCAAATGAGCTCCATCCTCAATCCTCAATCACTTTTGTTGCCCTGATGTTTTATTTCATTACACTATTTATTTTATTTATTAGTTTTGAAAATTATTAGCCAATATTGGGTTTTATAAGTTTTTTTTGTTTGTTTGTTTGTTTGTTTTTTAACCAAAGTGTCTTCTAGAGAGAATTGGAAGAAAACATCAAATACAAATTTAAAAATCAGCTAGTAAACTTTAAAAATGAGTTACTGCAGAGTTTTGTTTTGTGTGGTACTGATGATTGAATGTTGTAAATTATGCAAGTCACATAGGAGTCAAAAATATGATAGCTTGACCCTATTATTTCTTATAGTTCCAAACATTTGAATCCCCTTTTTCTAAATGCCGTGGTATGTTTTAATTTGAAGTGTGATTCTCCTTCATATGACTACAACAACTTGCAGAAGCTTTGCTCTTTCCTCTCACAGCTGGAGCAACCATTATTATTATACTTACAGTGTTACAAATTCTGCATTTTCTCCTATTCTTTCCCCTCCATCAAAGAAAATTGAGTACTGCAAAAGCTGTCATTCATTGCCTGTCCTTTGATAATATAAAGAACAAAAGGTGGTTTGTGCCACTGAATGCCTCTAGCAAGAGTGTATTTATGCACTCTGACAACTACGAAGACTTGTAATTTCTAATAGCTGTTTCCATCTGGTTCATTCTAATCACTAAGGACCATGTCTCATTTCGTTTTAAGTCAAATGTTGTATTTTGGATTCTTTTTATAGTATGTTGTACATTTGAGATATCAGTCTGAAGTTTTGAAACTTAATTCCAGTCTACAGCCTCACTTCCTACCAGAAAATGCTGTTTTCCTTTAAAACAACTTCTGTTTTTTAACATAACCCATAGAGTAAAATATTGTGATACAAACTAGTCCTGAATTGTAATATCATACTGAAGATAAAGAATTTTATCTACGTAAGGTTGCAAGGTAGAATTTCAGTTGGGATTCAAGCTCTCAAAGGTAATAATCTGCCTTTGTTATGAGACACACTGAAACTTGACGATCCTTTTAATGAATTGATATTATTTTTAAATCTAGATTTAAATATTACATCTTTGGACTGTTTTCAGTTTTTATCATCATATAGGCAGGAATAAAATGGTCTTTTGAATGTTACCTTTGCTTTCTGTGTAGTTATGCTAAGTCTCAATTTAACCACAAAAATCTAACAGGAACAGATATAACATTGACAAATGTAGAAAAATGTGGTGATAACCACAAGTACCTGCATTTGCACACAGATAAAATAATTTGATATATTTTTGTGGAATTTTGCTTTTAGCATGCTTTATTTGTAAAATGTACATTTTAAAACACTTTCTGGTCTAATGCAAAATGCTAAACAGAGTAATTGAAAATTAGTTTAGGCTACCAAACAGTAATATATTGAGCAAAGATATTAAGCACAGCTCAACTGACATATTTCTAATACACGGAATGCAAATTCATATATAAGTTCTTGATTAAAGATGTGTCATAGGTAATGAAAAAAACTTTTGCAACATTACTTATTACATGATAATATCATGATCTCTAGAAAACTGAACATATTTAATTTTATGAGAGGCAAAATAAGCACTATTTGAAAGTGAACACTAAACTAGGTGAAGGAAATGGAGTTCAGAAAGAAAAAACTAGAAGATATCATTTAAAATATAAATTTTCTCTTAAAATGAAATTACTAACTAGAATTGGTCAATCATCTTTCCTGACACCAGACCCTAATTTAATAGCACTTGCATTTGAAATTATGCAATGTTTAATTACAAAGCAACCTTAAAGAAGATTTTATATATATATATATATATATATATATATATATATTCATGTGGAAAAATTGAATTGCTTTCATACATGGAAGCATGAATAAAACATTTCTTCTTTTCACCCTTTACATTCTTATAAAATTTAAACTTTAATTACTTCAACACTAATGATTTGTCCTTTGGAGTTAGAATGTAAAGGTAATACAAATTTAAATTTTGAATCTAATGGACTTATTAATTTCCACTTATTAAAGTCTAAGATGTTCAAAAGAAAGTGGAAGTTGTGCCTGTCAGCTGAGAGAGATTGAACTAGAACTGAACCTGAACATTAATTAAATATGAACAACACAAATTGAATATGTAAATTTACAGATGATGCAGAAGTCGTCAACTCAGCAGAGGCTTTAATTTTGCTTTGGAATTTCAGATTTATCTGATGACATGTTACGATATTGTATTGAAAATGCTCTTGAATCTGTGATATATATGTATTATGTTCTCTTAAGTCAAAAAGAGCAAAGCATTTAATCCTGATGATTTTGTTTTTGTACTGAACTGCAAGGAATGGATTGTAAGAAAGTGAGTCTGCATTACTGCATCCTTAAAATCTAGTTCTTCTTTGGATTCAAAAAATGTCCTTGCCACATGGGTAAGGTTAAAAAAAAAAAAAAAAAGGTACAAATTTTACTTTAAGTGTGTAAATATGCAACTATCTATTGTATGTTATGGTATTTTTTATTTAGTAAAAATGATCAACAAAGTTTAAAAAAATGAAGGAAACGATCCTTCATCACCATGTATCTTCCTAAGTCCTTTACCTGTGCAAAGTAAAAGCAAGGTATCATAGAATCATAGAATCATAGAATATCCTGAGTTGGAAGGGACCCATAAGGCTCATCAAGTCCAACTCTTCGCACCTCACAGGTGTACCCCAAAATTTAGACCATGTGACTAAGTGCACAGTCCAATCTCTTCTTAAATTTAGACAGGCTCGGTGAAGTGACAACTTCACTGGGGAGCCTGTTACAGTGCGCAACCACCCTCTTGGTGAAGAACCTCCTCCTGATGTCTAGTCTAAACTTCCCCTGCCTCAGCTTAACCCCATTCCTGCAGGTCCTATCACTGGTGTTTAAGGAGAATAGGTCACCTGCCTCTCCACTCCCCCTCGTGAGGAAGTTGTAGACCACGATGAGGTCCCCCCTCAGCTTCCTCTTCTCCAGGCTGAACAGGCCCAGTGACCTCAGCCGCTCCTCATATGTTTTCCTCTCCAGGCCTTTCACCATCTTCGTCACCCTCCTCTGGACACTATTCAACAGTTTGATGTCCTTTTTTACTATGGTGCCCAGAACTGCACACAGTACTCAAGGTGAGGCCACACCAGCACAGAGTAGAGCGGGACAATCACTTCCCTCGACCGACTAGCAATGCTGTGCTTGATACACCCCAGGTTACGGTTGGCCTTCCTGGATGCCAGGGCACACTGCTGGCTCATATTCAACTTGCTGTCAACCACGACCCCCAGATCCCTCTCTGTGGGGCTGCTCTCCAGCGTCTCATCGCCCAGTCTGTACGCAGCAGCCAGGGTTGCTGCGTCCCAGGTGCAGGACCTGGCACTTGCTTTTGTTAAACTTCATGCAGTTGGTGATTGCGCAGCTCTCCAACCTATCCAGATCTCTCTGCAAGGCCTTTCCACCCTCATCTGAGTCCACAACTCCTCCACCTTTGGTGTCGTTGGCAAATTTGCTCAAAACACCTTCTAGTCCTACATCCAAATCATTTATAAAAACATTGAAGAGGACTGGCCCTAAAATGGAGCCTTGAGGGACCTCACTACTGACCACCTGCCAGCCTGATGTGGCCCCATTTACCACAACCTTTTGAGCCCTGCCTGCAGCTCACCTATCGTATGATGTTTTTGTTAAGTTGTATGCTGGACATTTTGTCCAGTAGGATCCTATGGGAAACTGTGTCAAAACTTTGCTGAAGTCCAAAAAGATCACATCAGCTGGTTTCCCTTGGTCAACTAGCCAGGTGATCTTATCATAAAAGGAAATCAAATTTGTTAGGCAGGACCTACCCCTTGTGAACCCATGTTGGCTGGGACCAATGACTGCATTGTCCCCCAAGTGCGCTTCAGTAACTTCGAGGATCATCTTCTCCATAATTTTACCAGGCACTGACATGAGACTGACAAGCCTGTAATTGCTAGATTCTTCTTTCTGACCCTTCTTGAAAATTGGTACAAAATTTGCCAGCTTCCAGTCTACTGGGACCTCTCCAGATTCCCAAGATCATTAAAAAATAATTGAGAGAGGACCTGCAATGATGTCAGCCAGCTCTTTAAGCACCCTGCGATGAATCCCATCTGGACCCATGGACTTTTATGGATCCAGGTGGAGCAGTAAATCCCGCACATATTCAGGATTGGCTGGGAGTTTGTCATTCCCATCATCAAGGTCCTCCAGCACAGGGCACCCTGGGTCTCGAAGCACATCATCAGTGTTGAAGACAGAGGCGAAGAAGTCATTAAACGTCTCTGCTTTGCCTATGTCAATGTCTGTGAGGAGACCTTTCCCATCAAGTAGCAGACGTATGTTTCCTTTGGTTCTCCTTCTTCTGTTCACATATCTGAAAAAAAAAAAAAAAAAAAAAAACAAAAAAAAAAAAACTTTTTTATTGTCTCCCACAGACCTGGCCAGCTTCAACTCTAGTTGGGCTTTGGCCACACAAATTTTCTCCCTGCAAACACAAACAGCATCCCTGTATTCCTTCCTCATTGCCTGGCCGTCCTTCCAGCTGCTCTATACTTTCTTTTTTCACCTAATCTCCAGTAGAAGATCCCTGGTCCTCCAGGCCAGCCTCCTACCCCACCTGCCTGACTTCCGATATTTTGGAATTGCCTCATCTTGTGCTTTTAGGAGGCAATGCTTAAAGATTGACCAGCACTGATGGACACCAATGCCTGCAAAAGCAGTTTCCCAGGGGACCTTGCTGACTAGTTCCCTGAGCAGCCTGACGTCTGCTTTCCCTATATCCAGGGCTGAAGTTTTGGTGGCAGTTTTCCTTCTGTCACCATAAATTCTAAATTCAGCCACTTCATGGTTATTATGACCGAGACGTCTGCCAATTGCCACGTCTCCCACGAGACCCTCTCTGTTCTCTAGCAACAGATCTAAGAGGGCACCATTCCTAGTTGGCTCCCTTAGCACGTGCACCAGGAAGTTATCTAGGTGCTTTATGAACCTCCTGGACTTGCTCATGTCAGCCGTGTGGTAATCCCAGTTGACGTCTGGCAAGTTGAAGTCTCCCATAAGGACAAGGGGAGTTGATCTCGAGGCATTTCGCAGTTCTGCAAGGGATAATTCATCAGTGTTGTCATCCTGGCCAGGTGGTCTGTAATAGACTCCCACAACAGCATCCCCTTTATTTGTTCGTCCCTTAATCCTTACCCAGAGGCTCTCAACTTTGCCATCGCCGAACTGAAGTTCCACACAGTCCAGCCCATGCTTCACATACATCGCCACCTTGCCACCTCGCCTACCCTGCCTGTCCTTCTTGAAGAGCCTGCAACCATCTGTTGCCACACACCGGCTACAGGACTCATCCCACTGGTTTCACTTATGCCGATGATGTTGTAGCTGTAGGACTGGGCCAAGACTTCTAGCTCATCCATTTTATTCCTCATACTGCATGCGTTTGTGTAGAACCACTTCAAATGTGGTATAGGTATATGTAAGGCATAGGTGTGATGGTGCCTGACTGCTGTCTGACTCTGCAATGACTGCATTAGGTGTAAAGCAATACAGAATATTGTGCTGTGAAACATATGTAAATGTGTCAAAAAGTATCTTCAGCTAGCACTACTGCTGTGCAATTCCAGACACTTTTTTGATACTTTCTGTCTTCAGTTAAAAGGAACAGTGAAGGAACAGCATAGGTCTAAAAATACTGTTTAGTAACACTGTTTATATGCTATGCCATTCTCAGTGAGGAATTTCAACTTGGTTTTGTGTTTTAAAATTAAACATGAAAGCCGCTTTAAACTGGCAAAATGAACAACAGTTAGTAATAGAAATTATTTTTGAGTAATTATCTATTCTAAGGTGCTAAGTAATAAAGTGTGGAGATATAGGTGTAATTTTACATCATGGATACCATTTATATGCCAAAATAAAGTTCACATTTCAAAATTTTGATTGGTTGATTGGTTGATTTTGAATTTTTGATGGTTGAGGAGTTAGTCATTAAAAAAAAAAAAAAAAAAAAAAAAAAAAAACTTTCATCAAGTCTTCTAACCAGGATTTTTTGTTGTTGTTGTTTTATAGCCCTGTGGGAACTTAAACGTCTTTGAAAATGTTGTTGTTAGCATAGTTTCTATTTCTATACTGTATTGTGGTAAAGAATATGGTTGTAGAAGGATGGTTAAAAGACAAACTTTGTGTTGTTTTGGAAGGTGGAAAATTAACAGTTCTTTGAACAGAAACTGTATTATGGTTCTTTTTGATTTAAATCTTTTCCTGTCAACTTTACATTTCTATATGCTTATGCCTAAACACAGATACAGCTAGGGCTAAAATTCCACAAACACTGATTTACTGCTTCTATGCTGTTTGTGTCAATTAATATCTTGTTTTAATTGGCATTCAGAGCTGAAGCTTTTGTTTTGTCTTGAGTAAAGCTGTTGGATGACATATAAACTAAATTTTAGGTAATCTGTTTTCTAATTTAACAGATTTTCCTTCCTCAACAAGTTTAAATTCCATTCTATATATGCATTTAATAGCATTATCATTGTCCTTTAACAGCTTAACTGCAGTTTAATTTTTTACTCTGAAATCAACCATTCAGCTTTTGAACATTACAGACTTAGGAGATTTTGTATAACGTTATGGAGTCTCTCAAGCTAAGGAAAATATGTTAATTTTTCTCTCTGGAAGTGATAGTTTTTAACTGTGTTTTAAGGTTAAACAAAGGGCTAAAAAACAAAATCTTTTTTAAATGGATAGGGCATTTTAAATTAGACTGGAATTGGAAGCTGATAACTACTTAGTAACTACATATGTCTCTACATTTTTTTATCTTTTCATATATCTCAAAGTAAAATATTGATATCAGCAATACCAGGTTTCGATTTATGTATTTATTTGTTTGTTTGTTTGTTTATTTATTGAAGCATTTCCTTTCTTCTTTATCTTGCCCTCAAGTTAGATAAAGAATTGTCTTTAAAAAGTGGAGGACTGACTTGACATTTTTGGTCATTTATGTTCTTCTTGTGTTTGACAGTTGTATGGATTTATGTATGGATTTTTGCTTTTCTGTAATACATCAACTTGTAGCTATGAGTTTATAACACATGCTTTCTTATCTGATTCTATCCTCCCCTCCCCCCCATTTTAATCATTATGCTGATTACGCTGAAATTTGTTGCCAAGAAAATAAATGTGATGGATTTCTTGGGAATCCATATGTAATTATTTGCTGTTAACCCAGCAGGCTTAGAATATCTGAGAATTATGCTGCAGGAAAGTAATTGGTCCAAAAGGTTTTCCTTTTATGAAAGAGAGAGAATGGGCTGGAGGAAATAATACCAGAGTCTCGTACTCTCATCTGTGGACTTGTTAGGAGAGAAACACTCTAAGCAAAAATAATTAAAAGCATGTTTTGAATGAAAATTGTATTATTTGATTACTACAAATCCTAAAGAACTTCCTAGGAATTGGAGCCCTGTTTTTGTAGAGCTACAGATACTTGTCATATTGGAAATGTAATATGTCTGACTGTTAAAATAAAATAAAATAAAATAAAATAAAATAAAAGCTGTAAGGGTCAGTCTCAAAAGGTTTTAAGAAACACATCTGTGTTAGTCACTTGAACGGGTCATGCAGTGTTATGATGATGGCACTGCAGTGGATATGCCATTTTTGCAAATTGAAACATCTCCTCTTAGGCAATGGATTTGCTTTCGCTTTTGAGACATTAACAGAAGATTAACTGAAAGGTGAGTTGCAGTGTGTTCTTTGTAGGAACTCAGGTCATTTCCACCCCATACCACTTGAGGCATATTGAAAGTCTAAGTTGAAGTCTTGCAGAAGAAATTCTGTGCATGTTGTTAAAAATTTAAGGACAGTCTGTGGACTCTGGGTTCAACAAAAGACATGGCCTCAGGAACATCTTTCTAATAAATTATTTTAAGGATTTCTCACTTCTGAATTTTAGAACCATTTTCCTAGTTGCTATGAAAAGGAAATGAAACTGGAAAGAAGCTGTAGGAATAATCCCAGGTCATATGGCAAGTATCTTTCCCCTATTAGGTGTGCTGTTTTTTCAGAGTGTAAAATTGCATTTTTGTTCTGAGACAGTGAGTATATAAATGCACTCCTACTTATCAAAATGAAAAGTAACATTCTTGATCAACATATGCAAGGGGAAAATATAAAAGGAATGTAAATCACTGCCTTTAATCAATCATTTAATATGCTGTCACAACTTCTTATTTCTTTACAAAAACAAAGGTAGGAATTTTCTGAAATGCCACTTTTCATGCTTGTTAATGAATAAGTCTGTTCCCATTTTCATTCAAAAGTTTTGCAAATAAAAATATGTTAGTCCAGTAATCATATTTACAAGCTGTGATCTGTTACTATATTTAATTTCAGACACACTGGTATTTAGTCCACTACTGCTTGTGGAGATAGGACCATTCAGTTATTTTAAAGAAGACTGTAGCTTCAATACTTCAATATTGTAGACATATTTCTCGTCAGGATTCCTTCAACATGTAAAAGTTTGAAACAGACTTCTGAGCAGCTGTAAAACCAGCAGATGTTTAGGCAGGAGTGTTTTTTTTTTTTTTTTTTTTTTTTTTTTTTTCCAGAGCAGTCATACTTTGTCAAGTGGAAAACCATGTTCAAAGGCATTAGGCTAGAAAAGGGAAGCTTTGCCTGATCAGAAAGAAGTCATTAACGTCCAGCTTCAAACAAATATTCTGAATGAAAAACAACAAACAAAAACCAACCAACCATCCAACCAACCAAACAAAACCCCACAACCATCCAAAAAAAAAAAAAAAAAAAACAAAAAACCCTGAAATAGCAAAATTGTAAAAATCCACTTTATTGAGATTTTTAGATTTTATCATAGTACTTTCCATGTTCTTTATTCTGCTCCATTAAAACTCAGCAGTTCAATCAGTGTTCTCCATTGCATTCCTCTTTTCATGTACATCATTCTTTCATGCATGCCTCACATCTGCTTGTTTCATTGCTGAAGTAACTTCAATACAATAGTGATCAGGACTAAATCACATTGTCATAGAAAAAGTAGGCTTCTGATTTTGACCAACATAGCCCTGTAAATGTTAATTTTCATTATGGATCTGGCCGTTTCTGGTGTCGTTCAGCACTTACTCAGTATCACCAGGGAGAAGGACTTAGTCAGTAGCATTCAGATTAGTACACCCCAGTGACAAAGACTAGGAAAATCTGGCCCAATTTGGGTATCTCACAGCTTTAATGGGTCAGCTGCAATTGTGTGCACTTGTGTGTAGCATATCATGTGGAGAGACATTTCGGTATAGTTCCATCAGGTAATCATAATTATGACAATTATATGTCAGAAAAGACAGAAGTATGTACCAGATTATTATGTGAAATAATATTCTGCCAAAAGTATATGATCAAGACACAAGTGGCAAAAGCACTGCTTCCGAATTTGATTTTAATTTTTCAAGACTGCAGATTTTGCTTGCAAATGCAGCTTTTTCCCTGACTCATGTCTGTATGTTAAATATGTGTGTATAAAACTTGACAGTTTCAGAGCTACTTCATAGAAAATACGTACTGTGATGTGATTTCCAGTCTTATTTAGGTAGGCAGCTAAAGCCTTTGATTTGCAAAGACAAGGAAATATGCAAAGTTATTTTTCTCTGGACCTCTTTATTAATGTACACTTTATAAAGCACAAAAATACTACTTTTGAGATGTATTTAGGAGGAATTAACTTTAGGGGGCATTTTTTTTTCTTTCCTTTTTTTTTTTTTTTTCAGGCAATACTTTCAAATTACTTTAGTAAATAAAATGATCTAATTATTTAATTAAAAATAATACTTAAAGGCTGATTCAAAAAAAATTAAGTGGGAATTTCCTTTTTTTCAGGTAATACTCTCAAATTACTTTAGTAAATAAAATAATCTAATTATTTAATTAGAAAAATAATGCTTAAAAGCTAATTCAACAAAATCTGTTCTTTAACCTGATTTGCTCAATAAATCTATATTCTTCTAACTTTAGCATGTTTTAAGATAGCAAACTATAACTAATAATCACAGTCCTAACAAAACAAAAGCAAAAACAAACAAAAAACATGCTGTGCCATGTGCCATTATTGATTTAAAATATTGGTAGTTGGCTATACCTATTAGATATGAAAAAATCCTGTTTTCAGGAGGAAAAATAGCTACGCTTAAAAGTTGGCAATCCTCAATAGAGACAGCCATCAACCTTCTCTTTTGGTTAGACATAAATTCTAGACTACAGCGAAAAACAAATAACTTTTTTTTAAAAAAAAATTACTTGACTGGGAAATCAGAGCAAAACATTTTGACAAAATGTTGTTGGACAACTTTTGAAAGCACTCACATGCCCACAAATCAGAAAGTCTTCCAGAACATTTTTTTTTTCTTAAAACATAATAATAATAATAATAATAATAATAATAAAAGAAAGAAAGAAAGAAATTGAGACTCTATTTCCAAGCAGCTTTTTAAAGATGGTTGTTTCTATTTGATGTGAAGAAATGAAAGAGGGGGATGTGCTTTTTACTGTAAGTTTTCATTTATTTTATTTAATTAATTATTATTATTATTATTATTAACTGTAAGCTTTTAATGTCTACATAGAGACTAGGGGATAAGATGCTGGAGAGCAGCCCCACAGAGAGGGATCTGGGGGCTGTGGTTGATAGTAAGTTGAATATGAGCCAGCAGTGTGCCCTGGCAGCCAGGAGGGCCAAACATATCCTGGGGTGCATCAAGCACAGCATTGCTAGTCAGTTGAGGGAAGTGATTGTCCCACTCTACTCTGCGCTGGTGTGGCCTCACCTTGAGTACTGTGTGCAGTTCTGGGCACCACAGTACAAAAATGATGTGAAACTATTGGAGAGTATCCAGAGGAGGGCAACAAAGATGGTGAAGGGCCTAGAGGGGAAGACATATGAGGAGCGGCTGAGGTCACTTGGTTTGTTTAGTATGGAAAAGAGGAAGCTGAGGGGGGACCTCTTCGTGGTCTACAACTTCCTCATGAGGGGGAGCAGAGGGGCAGGTACTGATCTATTCACTTTGGTGACCAACAATAGGACCCGAAGGAATAGAGTCAATGCAACAGGGGAGATTCAGGTTGGATATCAGGAAAAGGTTCTTCACCAAGAAGGTGGTCACACACTGGAACAGGCTCCCCAGGGATATAGTCACGACACCTAGCCTGTCAGAGTTCAGAAGCGTTTGGTCTATGCTCTCAGTCATATGGTCAGAATTTTTGATAGACCTGTGTGAAGCCAGGAGTTGGATTCAATAATCCTTGTGGGTCCCTTCAAACTAGGCATATTCCATGATTCTATGATTTGAGAGTCTTTAAGACTTTCTCTTCTTCACAGCTCTTTCCAGGTCTTTTTCCTGACTTAGTTCCCTGCAATTTTAATTTAATAAAATTTTAATTTTATATTACAAGTGTTTTGTTGATTTTAAAACAATTGACACATGGACCCTAAATCCATTTATCCACTACCCTTTTCAAAGTTTGTTTATTTATTTATTTATTTATTTATTTATTTATTTTTGACGTGATAATAATTGACATCAACAGGATTACATTAGGGAGCAGATTTCATTACAAGGTGTTTAATTTTGTTCAGACAAAAGGGTAAATCACAGTACTTACCATTCCATACTCTGACTAAATATTTTCCATAATATATCTGCAGTCCTCCTAAAACTTTTGCCTATTCAAAAGATCAACCATTAAATGTTTTGTTGGTTTTCTTTTCTTGACCACAGATCTTGAAAAGATTTCTTGAATATGAACTGAAAGAGAAAAACAAAATTTAGATAAGCCCAAATTCTTTTATTTTAATTAGTGTAGGAAGGAAAGGTAACAGCAATTGAACTTTTAGTCTTTTTTTTTTTTTTTTTTTTTTTTTTCTCTTGTTTTGCTTGAACTCGTTCTTATCTGTAGCATGATTTTCTAAAGATGGTAATATTATTCCATCTACTATAGCTAGCATGAGTTGCAGTGTGTCTCTATGGCATTGGGCTGTCTTTAATGAAGTACGAGGTACCATGAAGATGTCACTGAAGACTGAATAACCTTAAAGAAGTTTTATGAAATATTATGTCTAAGTTATATGTTTCTTTAGAATCTCATCTTGGAGTTTTGCAACTGAAAACCCTAAGCTGAGGGCAACTACCTTCTGTTGCAGCCTCTGTACTTCATTTTTCTTTCATGTATATTTTTTAAAATATTATATATTAATAAAAAATCCTGTTGCCCATAGACTTACTATACACATAATTTGATGGAGGGTGTTTGATTGGCTTTGGAGATACTCTGTGATGAAGTAAATCAGGTAGCAGGTGAAAATGATCTTGAAGGACTTTAAAGGTGGAGTTATCAGATGAAATAACAGCTTGTCTTCCTGCTTATTCTACTGGTATAAATAAATTACTTCAGTGTGAGTGAGGGAAGAAATACCTTCTTCGTGTGAGCAGCTAAGTTAATCATTGAGAGTAGAAAGGCTTTTCCCATTGCTCATTCACGGCTTGTCTAGAACAGACATGTTCAATTATTAAACTTGAGAACAGCTATACAAAAAGTAAACTACACATATGCAAAAAAAGTAAAAAGAGGAACCCTTATTCACTAGATTCCCTTTTATGCAATGCTAATGCATTATATCTGTATGTTTAACAACTCTTTTTCTCATTATGGTTATTCTTTAAAAACTTGAATTACAAGCATGGGACCTAACCCTGAACGATGTAATTAATACCCCTTGAAATCAAGGTTTGTTTCCCCTACTACTTCCTTTTCTGGTCTCCTGCATGAATTTAATAGCCATTCAGCATTACTATTTTCCTCTTTCTTTGGAATTGATATGCATGATATATATTGTATATCAAGTCTCACGTGCTACAGTTGACAGTAATAAGACTTGTTTAAACATGCTGTGTCCTTGTTAAAATCAGAGTACTTCAGCTTAGTTTGAGACTTAGTGGATGTTAAGGCAAAAAGAAGAATGACATCATGGTTTTTTGACAAGAGCAGCCTTGGAGGGCTTGTGTCCCAAGGACCCAGATTCCAAGCACTGATTGTCATTATTGTCCCAGTGACATCTGTAATTACATCTAGTCTGGGCTATTTACTGAGGAGCTGTATCAACCTATGAAATGGATAATGAGAGTGGGGGGAAAATGTTAGACAGGGTGCTGTATATTTGTCATTATATCTGTTAAATGGACATGTTGAATTTTTAACTTCTCCAGGATTTGATTTGTAGCTATTACTGCTAAGCTTCAGGTTCCCTTCTTTTGCAGGTGGAGCTATAGGTATTTTAACTAAGATAATAGCTACAGCTATATTAAAAAGAAAATAAAACAAAACAAAAATCCCCAGCAACAACAACAAAACTGACACCACCACCAACAAAAAACACCACCAACAAAACCATCAAAACCTAATATATATATTTTTTCTTTCCTCCATCCTTATCTTGTTCCATATATTCATACATAAATTTGATTGAGAAAAACAAAAACATTTTTATTCCTCCTATCTCTTTCAGCACCTAACTAATCCTAATTTTGGAAAGTGCTGCCTATCTTCAAGACATCAGGGTGCTGCGTGGGCTGGTACCTCCCCAGGGTCTGGAGCACGATGTGTCCACAGGAGGGCCAGGCAGGCCTGATGTGGAGGCTACTAGGGTCAGCACTAGCTCTGGGCCCTGGGCACCTCCCTGGTGACAGGCATAGATGAAAAACAATGGTTTATGTCAGGGTATTGGAAAAGTCATCCCAGAGTAAGCTCCAATGGGTAGGACAGACCAGGCCCAGGCAGTCTGTAACTCACTCTGGCCAGGCCCCACAGCAGAGCCTGGGCCAGGACCAGCCTCCAGAGTCTGGGGTCAGGCCTGGCAGTGGCTTCACCTTGGCACTGCTGGGGGCCCTCTCGCACCTCATAGAGTCAGTGCTGGCCCTGAGCCCAGCAGCCATTCCCCCCTCCCCCCCGTCAGGAGGGGCACACTTGGGGCCCTCATGGTAGCCATGTATACAGTATATGTATGTACATGTGTGTGTATGTAAAATTCACAACTATGACAGATATGTATATGTATATACATGCATGTATATGTGTGTGTATTGCAGTTAAATAAATCGCATAGTACCAGGAAGTCTGGTGTACCTGTGATGACTCCCTTTCTTGCCTAAGATATCACTTAAAGTATTGTACTCAAGGCCAAGGTTAAGGTTGTTTAGGTACAAAACAGAGAATATGCTTTCTTGAAATTGTGATAGATTTAGCCAGGCGAGCAACTGGTTTTCTAATTAATTTAATCATAACTAGATACAGATTTTCTCTAAATGCATTCAGTGTCCTAAATTTGCTCTTTAGGCTTTAGTCACCATGTATGTATGTATGTTTTGTTTGTTTGTTTTCCATTTTCTGAGTAATGAAAATCTACTACAATTATACATGTGGGTTGTAGACTACACTCAAAACCATTTGAAATTTCTTTTTATCTTTTTGAAGTATCTGACATGTTTACTTTGGGATGACTTTTCTTTTCCAACATACTGACATAAACTTTTTTTTTTTTTTTTTTTTTTTTTTCAAAACCAATATCACAGGGTACTAGGAGAGCTATTCCTTACTAGATACTCTAAACTGCCTGTTGCGTCTCATCTTTTGTTTCCTGAGTTTTTCTTCAGTGCCTCAGTGCTTCTCCTTTCTGATGTGTACAGGGTGGGAGAATAAATACCTCATTAACTATGCAGGGATTGTGTAATCTTGCTATATTTGCCTCAGAATTTGGATGACAGAATAGTTCACATGGGAAGTAAAATTTTGGGCAACTTCTTTTTAGTTTTTGTTGTTGTTGTTGTTGCTGTTGTTGATTTTCTTTGTTTCCCCTAGAGAAATCATTTAATGCTTGATAACAATACATGGGAATTTTTAAAATGAATAACTGGACAGTAGGTGAAGCAAAAGCTTAAAACTTAATCTGGACTGCAAATATTGGTCTGCAAATATTGGTCACATTTTTAAATAGCAAAGACTTCCACATTAATCTTACCTCCTTGAATATGAAATTCATTAATTTTTTCCTCTAATATGACATTTTTATAGACTGGATCTTCACTACTTTTAGCTTTGCAAATTTAGCATTCTTGTGTTTCAGGGTCCTACTAATCTGCCAAAATAATGGACAGCTCAGTAAATTAAAGTCAAGTTTATATTTTTTTCTTCATTTTCCTTGTATCCCTTAGATGCCTCACTATTTTTATATAGTTACATAGAATATACAAAACATCATATTTTTTCAAACAACAGACAATTAAACACTTTTCTACGTTAGTGTAGGATTTTCTGTAACATCACTCACAAATATCACAGGCTCTCTAATTTCTTTTGCAAGGGTATTTTCTTGTGGGAATCACAAATTTAGGACATCTGTCTCTCTCTCACTACCAACTGTTTTTAGTTTCAGCATACTCTTGAAGCATAACACACTAGTTATTTATACTAGAATGTTACTTGAAAACCTTATTATTCAAACCAGGTCTTACTACTAAGTGCTATATCAAGCATAAGAGGTGGTTGTTCTCGCTTTGAAAGGTTGATAATTAAAAATATATAAAACAGCAGAGAATAACAAAGACTTGGTTCACGAACGATACTCGTGATATTTTTTTTGTTGTTGTTTGTTTGTTTTATTTATTATAATATTTAAGGTTTTTGTTTTTATTTTCATTTTGAAGGAAACAAGAATAATTTGTAAGACTGTGATCTTGCACCACAGCATGTTTATGTATTTGGGATGACTAGGACATAATACCAACAGCTCTTAATTTTCCAACCACCTGTAACATGAGCTTCACAATCTTGTGTCCTCAGAGTACTTTAGATAAAGGCCAGTAATCATTGTCAAGAGCTAAATATTTACAAACAGCAAAAAGCTTTTTGCAATCTCAACAAATCTAGAATAAATTTTCTATAATGCAAAAAGCACTCCCTCAAGATGATTTCGAATTACAATAATAAAAAAAAATCATTAGCTTAAAAAATGCAGGTCTTGTTTTTGTAAATGATTGTGTTGTTCTTATGAAGCTTGTAGTACGCTGTCTTATATAACATAAAATTTCATGCATTTATGGAAAATTTAGATTAGTTATGACCCAGATGTAAAATTGTCTTTAAAAAACTTTCTGTTTTGCTTTATTTTATTTTTAAGAGATACTGATGTGTTTGAAAGAAAGTAGGACATTTGTTTTTTAATGTCTCCTTTACCCCTGCTGCTTGTACAGATCATAATCAAGACATGATAATCCTCCTTTTGGCATCCTAGTAGTTTCTATTACAACTGACTGACAGAGCTTTACAGTGCAATGAAATACTACTAAAATGAGGAACAAATTGTTTTCTCAATTTTAAACAAAAATTCAAGAGAGGGACTGATCTCCTTGAAAGTTTTATGGTATTGTGAATTTGAGAAGGATAAGCTTGTAATATTTTCCCTAGGGAGAAGCGTGTAAAAAGCTTTGATATCAGCATTTAACCCCTGGAAAAGTTGGCAGTATAAGTAGAGATTTATTTTCTCCTCCTGTCCTGAATGCCTTTAGATTGTACTCATAAAGATAATAGAAAGACTACCTTAATTTGGACATCTTCAATTTCCATATGAAGAGTTCATGCTTGTCCTGTTTTTAGTTAGGACAGAGCCAAAGACTTTTCAGCTTCTCGCTCTGTCCTGCCAGCAGGCAGGCTGCGGGTGCAGTATGAGCTGGGAGGGGACAGACCCAGGACAGCTGACCCAAACTGGCCAAAGGGGTCTTCCATGCCATCTGACGTCATGCTAAACAATATATAGGGGTGGCCAGTTGGGGTGGGGGGACCAGTTGCTCGGGGATAGGCTGGGCATCGGTCAGTGGGTGGTGAGCAATTGCATTGTGCATCTCTTTTTTTTGCATATATTATTATTATTATTTTATTTTCTGTCCCAATGAACTGTCTCTATCTCAACCCACAGGCTTCAGTTTTTCTCGTTTCTCTCCCCTATCCCAGAGAGGGAGGGGAGAGGGTGAGCGAATGCCTGTGTGGTGTTTAGCTGCTGGCCAGGTTAAACCACAACATGCTACCGGCCTATAGTGAACTAAGCACACAGATCAGAATGGATTTGAAACACAAGTCAGCAATTAATTCTTGGGTGTAGTTCATTTAATGATCTTAATGATTCAGTGAAAAGTCTTTTTCATGTGTCCATCTCTGTTCTTTAAAACTCTGTCCATGCTGATCTAGAAAATAGCACTCGTCTGGAGCTTTGAAGGTTTCCCTCTCTCTCTCCCTCTCTTTCTCTCAATAGATTTCTGAGTAATTTAGCCATCTCCAGTTAACCAAAGTTTTCCTGCTTGCCAGTTGGCAGGATTTTTAGCTTGAGGTCAAAAGGAGTTTGTTTCAGAGATTTGAATTTGGTTAGTTTCAGTTCTAGATTCAGCTAGATCCAACTTTCAACTACAAAATAATTTTAGAAGAAGGTAAGTTATTTCTATAACAACCATTTTTATTACTATAATATTTTTTTTGTTCTCTTCCTAGGTACGGGCCTTGAAGCCAATATTGTGAAATGAAAGAGTAGTATAAAGAAATGCTTAAAGCAAATATATACACTTATGAAAATCTTCAGCCAAAAATTAAATTTGACTTCAAATATTCAAGTTTTATATCCAGAACAAATCAGTTTTTGTTTTGTTTTGTTTTCCAATATTAGTGAGTAAATCAACTGTGGAATGGGATTCTGCTGACTATAAAGATGGTTGAATTTAATTGTTGGATTACCTGAACAAGTTGAACATGTAAGAGTTTAAACTGAATTTGCTTTTAATTCTACTATATTCCACTTGAAAAAATGCAGTAATTTATTTGCTTTGAGCATGACTGTACTTAATATGTGCTTAACAATAAAAGGTCCTCACCCATCTTGGTATTTCATTTTCTTTTTGTGGGAAGTCTGAGAAATTTAAATATATATATATATATTTAAAGAAAGTCATGGTAAGGAAGGAACCCTACAAAACATGATGTGAAAAAACATCCTGCCCAATCTCAGCTAAGAGCATTCAGATTATTGAATTATTGCCTGAAGACTGAACTGTTAAGAGACACCTAGCTAAACATGTGTTTAACTAAGAGCATGAACAGAAATGGACTGTATGTCAACGTAGTAGAAATGAGTCTGTAAATGTGAAATCCAGTGAAGTCTGACCAGTTCCGAGAGATGTCAGGAAAAGAAGTTTTCCTCATCTAACTATGGAAAGTATAGTCAGTCTTTCATTTCTACCTCTTTCTTTTAAAATTCGGTAAGATTAAAGGGTTAAATCTTCTCCCTTTTTGCCACTGGCAGAAGTTTCTAAATCTTCCCGTTTCCTCCCTCCCCTCCTACCCATTAGAACATCCTGGATTATATTGTTCTGAAGCTTATTACTGCCCATTATTGTTGACCATGTTGCTTAAATATGCATAACCACATATTCATTGATCTTGTACATAAGCCTTCAAATAACCAAGTTTTCTTACATAATTTATGCACTTTCACTTATCATATTATTAATAGAAAAGCTGTCCAGAACTTTAAGACTCCTTAAAGTAAAGCAAAGACAAACTCTTACCAAGAGTATTTTCACCCCCAGGTATGTTGACATAAATGTTAGTAGGTAAAAATAGTGTCAGTCCTTGTCAGTGTGAATGCAAGCAGTGACTTTCCATTGCAGGTTGAATATCACAGAATCACAGAATTATCTAGGTTGGAAGAGACCTCCAAGATCACCACTGACTGTTACATTACTTCTATTGGACTTGTTCAAGAAAAGTCCACTCAAGTGTTCCTCAGTGCAGTTGCCAGTCTTCTGCTTTTCTGCCTTTTTTTTTTTTTTTTTTTTTTTTTTGTAGAAGTCAGAAAAAGTTCTAAACATGCCACTCCTACCATTGCTTCTCTTTCTTCCCACAAGTTCATTTAATTTCAGAAGAAGCTTCAGAATACTCCATTTAATTTCACATTAATACAGGCTATCATATGTATGTATGGTGATTTTACCCATCTGGGCAGCTGAACTTCACCACAACTGCTCTGCTCTCTCACTTCCCCTCCTCAGAGGGAAAGGGGGGAGAAAATAAGATGAAAAGGACTCAAGGGTTGAGATAAGGACAGGAAAATCACTCAACAATTATTGTCATGGGCAAAACAGACTCAGCATAGGGAAAACAATGTGATTTATTACCTGCAATGAACAAGCTAGAGAAGTGAGAAACTAAAACTAAAAACACTCTTCCCCCCCATCCACCCTCTTCTATGTCCTCTCCCTGAGTAGCACAGGGCAACAGGGAATGGGGTCTGTGGCAGTCGCTAATGCTTTGTCTTCAGCACTCCTTCACGGTTACTCTCTACCCCTGCTCCATGTGGGGTCCCTCCCACAAAATGCCATCCTTCCCGAACTGATCCTGCGGGGGCTGCCCACAAGCAGCAGCTCTTCAAGAACTGCTCCCATATGGGCCCATAACACAGGGTCCATCTGTCAGGAGCAAAGTGCTCCAGCACAGGTCCCCCACAGGTGGCAGCTCCCCCCAAACCCCCTGCTCTCCCGTGGGAGTGCAGCCTGCTCTCCACAGGCTACAGCTCTGGGCTGGGACCTGCTCCCGTGGGGGCTCTCCATGGGCCGCAGCCTTCTCCAGGCCATATCCACCTGCTCCACCGGGGGCTCCTCCATGAGCTGCAGCATGGAGATCTGCTCCATGTGGGACCATGGGCTGCAGGGGACAGCCTGCTCCACCAGGGTCCTCTTCACAGGCTGCAGGGCAGCTTCTGCTGCATGCCTGGAGCACCTCCTGCCCTCCTTCTACACTAACTTTGGGGTCTGCAAGGCTGCAAGTCTGTTTCTCATTCCTCACTCTCCCAGCGGTATTGTGCAGCAGTTTTTTGTTTGTTTGTTTGTTTTTGTTTTTGTTTTCACCCTTCCTTAAATCCTCTCTCCCTGAGGCCCAACCAGCATTGCTCTCTGGCTTGGCTCTGGCCAGCAGTGCATCACTTTTGGAGCCGGCTGAAACTGGCCCTTATCTAACACTCCTCACAGAGGCCACCCCTGCAGCTCCTCCCAGCTACCCAAACGTTGCAACATAACCTCAATACAGTATGTCATTGCAAGGATTAATGGCCTTGTTTCTGATGTTGTTTTTAAAATGCATAATATCTACTTTTGCATGAAAGCTTTTAAGCAGTCTATGCAAAATAAATTAAAAAACAACAACAACAGCAATCAATTGGGATCAATGGAGGCAGGGAATACCGTATTTAAAGGATTATGTACTAATCTGATTTTACTGTTCCCCAAGAAAAGTGAATCCAAATGAATTTAGGTGATGGGACAATGTTTGACAAGTTCTGTTCTCACTGTAAATACCGTTTTTTTGTTTGTTTGTTTTTAACAGGATTGAGATCTTTAACTTTTAATTATTGTTTTCTGCCTTTCCTCTCAGCTGTCCACAAGTACAAGAAAATATTGTGCTTTGTGTAATTTTGCAACTTAAACTTTTCATTAGAAATGGTTTTAAATTCTAAATTGCTTGATTACATAATAGCGAACAGAAATATGTAATTTCAAAATGTTAAAAGGATAAATATTATTCAGTATCTGTATGACTGTTTATTAAAAGAAAAATAAAATAAAATGTTGGAATATAAATTAAATATTTAAAGGGAAAGTCAAAGATTTAAAAACAAAATGAAAAAAGTCCAACAAATAAAAGAAAAAAATATATCAAGGAAATAAAACTGAAGCATACCATCCAGTGGGCCTCAGACTTTGTGTTTACTGTTATAGAATGATTAATATAATTCTATTTATTTAAAAGTATGTTTTTTTATTTATTTATAAATTAAGGACTGTAGAAGAAAGAAACAGATAAAATCAAAAGAATCCTAAACAGATTATATTTAATTTGTAGATTTAACTTTTTGGAAATAAGTAACCTCTTTTATATCAATGCTGTATTTATGGTTTGAGCACATGTTGGTATTCAGTATGATATTAATCACAGTAAATACAGGCATACTGAGTTAGTGAAAGGAGATGGAATTGCTGAGAGGAATCTTGGCCAGAAACATATTAATCAATTATGAAGATATATGTATTTGCATAAGTTTTGAGTGCTTGCTATGACTGATGAGCTAAGCTGATGAATATCATTGGAATGAATATCATTGAGGTTAGTAACTATTTATATTGTCTGTCTTGAAATCTTGATTGATATAATGTTATTAGTAGTATTTCATATAAAAAGTGGCTAAGGCAAAACTCACAGGCAAGAAACTGAAGGACAAAAAATAGCAGCTTGTAATTTATTGCTTATTTTGTTGCATTCATATGTTAAAATTTCAACATATGGTGCTGCAAAGTCCTATTTAATTCAAACAACTTTTACTGAAAAGTATGAGCTAAAAATTATCAAAAGAATAAGGCTATTTTTTTTTTTCAAATTTCCAGAAATATATATATCTATTAGAAAACTGAAAGGGAAATCATTATAATTTTAGATTCTTCTTGAATTTTTCTTTATTTGTCATTAAGTTTTCTCTAGATGATAGTTTAGTTTAGAAAAACATAGTATTTTGCAGTTGAGCAAATATTAAGAGATTTTGTTGTAGATTGATCCTGATTCAACATTAATATTGTCAAGAGACCTTAACTTCATTATCAGAATGAATGTTTTTAAACTCCATAGAACCACAGGCTTGTGAGTCTTAACCCATTTGGTTGAATGGAAGTAAAATATTCACAGGGAAATTGAGGATGACAATAATTCCATTGTTTAATTCACACACTTATTTATACTCTGATAAACTGATTACAGACTTTGGTTGGCCACCTGAGTTTGAAGCTTTTCCATTTCACTTGGTTTATCAGTTCCAGCACCATTCCCCATAAATATTTGCATAGGCAAATAAGTGGAGTTCTGGAAATTGTATATGTCTGTAGAAAGCAAATTATTTTTATTTTATTTTATTTTATTTTATTTTATTTTATTTTATAATTTTTTTATCTGCTGCATTTGACCAGATAGCTTGGTCAAAAGTGCATGTAGGATATTTTCCTTCTCTCCGGTACTTAATCTAGCATTCCTAAGATTTTATTTGAAATTTATGGATAAGATGCATAGTAAAATTTGTGTCTGTTTTGATTTTAAAATCCAATATATTTTCTGTTTTGTGACATTTCATTGTCTGTTTTGTTTATTGGTTTGTTTTTAATTTTCAAAGGTAAAAAGCCTCTATACCCACTTTAATATGGATTACCAAATCAAAATGTAACTCTTCAGTGTTGGAAGATATGGAAGCCAAGCTGCCTTGCAGGAAACTGCTGGCTTCAAAGGCATAGCTTTCATACAAATGTAGTAGGAAAGACTGATGCTGGGAGAAGATATCTTGTATGCAGGAAGCTAAAAAAAACTTTGTCGTTCAAAGTTGTTTCCAGTGTTTTAATCATCTCTGGTTGCTCTTGCCTTGCTTTTCTGACCCACAAAAGAGCAAATAAATTAGAATGCCTTTTATATCCTTATAAGAGTACTTAATTTTCTAGCATTTTGTTATCACTGCAATTTTGTCATTAAATATTCTATGTTATTAAAAAGGCAAAATGCAATATCCTTGATGTCAGATCTTAGTGTTTTTTTATATGACAGTGGGCCAACTGAGACATGGTGTCAGCAATAACAATATGTTGGATGCAAATATGACACGTTCTGTGTACCCTAAAGGACAAAGAGTAAATCACTTTTTGTTCTATGTCAGTGCATTCTTTTCAGTGGCTTACCTTTAAAAAGGTGAGATACTTTTTCCTTTCCTAAGTGAAATAAGATTTCTGCTAACTCCAAACCAAGGCATTCAATTTTTATTTATTTAATTTTTTTAATATGACTGTCAGATATTTATAAAACTTAATAATTTACAGAGACAAATTGGTAAATTGATACATTTCCATTAAGAATCCTTAGACTATTGGGGGGGGGGGGGAAATCCTTAGACTATTGTACTTGGGGAAAGTATTGTATAACTTGGGGAAAGTACTGTATAACTCTTATACGATCTGAAGAGAAACCACTTGCTGAGGCGATCGGCTCCGGGGCAGACGCGTTCTGCAGCGGAGCAGGGGATCAGGACAGGCAGGGCTATTTTCCCCGCATCAAGGCCACTCGAAGCAGCCGAGGGAGCCGCCACGGCCCGGCAGCCCTCCTGAGGGACGCTGACGAGGCGTAGGCGGAGCCAGCAGCGCCCCCTCCCCGGCCGTTCAAAAGCAGCCCCTGGGGAGCACGAGCGACCAGGACGGGCCGACAGGGCGGGGCGCATCAGAAAGGCGGGGTGCATCAGTTTGCGTGTCAGTTCGCGCAGGGAGGGCGAGCAGGGAGTGCCAAGCGATCCCCCGCCCCTAAGAACACCTCAGCTGACGGCTTTCAACCACCAGCTAGGACACTATGGTCCTCGCTAGGCAGAGAGCTCGTGCTAGAAAGTCTGTAGCCACCCAGACGGAGTGCCCGCTCAGAAATGCGGCAGTGCAGGTCTCTGGGTGCAGGGAGTGTCAGAGCCTGCTGCTGCTATCTGAGGGAGGTGGAGATACTGTGTGTGTGTGGTGAGAGCAGGTGGACGACCTGGTCCGCCTGGTGGCAGAGCTCAAGGAGGAGGTGGAGAGGTTGAGGGCCATCAGGGAGTGCGAGCGGGAGATAGACTGGTGGAGCAACTCCCTGCAAGGCCTGAAGGAGAGGCACCGGGGTGAGACTCCCCAGATGGGGGTGGACCCCCTGCCCGGTCATTGTCGGGCAGAGAGAGGGGACCTAGGAGTTGAGGAGGAGTGGAGACAGGTCCCTGCTCGGCATTGCGGGAAACTCCCCCCACTGCCTGCGCCACCTTCCCAGGTGCCCTTACACAACAGGTTTGAGGCCCTGGAGCTCGAGAGAGCAGTGGATGAGGGTGTGGCAGAAAAGTTAACCAGGAAGCCCAGGGCGAGGAAGTCTGCTCCACGCCTCAAGACTGCTCCCACCAAGAAGGAGAGAAGGGTGATCGTGGTGGGCGACTCCCTTCTCAGAGGAACGGAGGGCCCTATCTGTCGGCCTGACCCCACCCGTAGGGAAGTCTGCTGCCTCCCTGGGGCCAGGGTCAGGGATGTCGCCAGAAAGCTTCCCAACCTGGTTCGCCCCTATGATTACTACCCGCTACTGATAGTCCAGGCTGGCAGTGATACCAATGATGAGAGAAGCCTGAAGGCTATCAAATGGGACTTTAGGGGGCTGGGACGGTTAGTGGACGGAGCGGGAGTGCAGGTGGTGTTTTCGTCCATTCCTACAGTGGCAGGGAATGGTTCAGAGAGGACACGAAAAGCCCACCTGATAAACACGTGGCTCAGAGGCTGGTGCCGACACAGAAGTTTTGGGTTCTTTGACCACGGGGCGCTCTACTCGGCACCTAGCCTGATGGCAGCAGATGGGTCCCAACTGTCCGCAAGGGGAAAACGGATCCTGGCCCAGGAGCTGGCAGGGCTCATTGAGAGGGCTTTAAACTAGGTAAGAAGGGGGGCGGGGATGAAACAAAGCCTGTTGGAGGTGTGCCAGAGGGATCAGTGGCAAGGCTGGGGGAGAAGGCTAAGGCCCAGCTGAAGTGCATTTACACTAATGCACGCAGCATGGGCAACAAGGAGGAGGAGCTAGAAGCCATTGCGCAGCAAGCAGGCTATGACTTGGTTGCCATCACGGAAACGTGGTGGGACCACTCTCATGACTGGAGTGCTGCAATGTCTGTCTATAGGCTCTTCAGAAGGGACAGGCAGCACGGAAGGGGTGGTGGAGTGGCTCTCTATATTAGAGAGTGTTTTGACATCATCGAACTTGAGGCTGGGAATGACAAGGTGGAGTCGCTATGGGTTAGGATCAGCGGAAAGACCAACAAGGGAAGCATCCTGGTGGGGGTCTGTTATAGACCGCCAAACCAGGATGAGGGGACGGATGAGGAGTTCTACAGGCAGCTGGTGGAAGTTACAAAATCGTCAGCTCTTGTTCTTGTGGGGGACTTTAACTTCCCAGACATATCCTGGAAACACAACAGAGCCCAGAGAAAGCAGTCCAGGAGGTTTCTGGAGAGCGTGGAAGATAACTTCCTGATGCAGCTGGTTGGCGAGCCTACCAGGGGAGGTGCCCCGCTAGACCTTCTGTTCACTAACAGAGAAGGACTGGTGGGAAATGTGGTGGTCAGTGGCTGCCTTGGGCAGAGTGACCACAAAATGGTAGAGTTCTCGATACTTGGCGAAGTCAGGAAGGGCATCAGTAAAACCGCTGTCTTGGACTTCCGGAGGGCTGACTTTAAGCTGTTCAAGACACTGGTTGGCAGAGTCCCTTGGGAGGCGGTTCTGAAAGACAGAGGAGCCCAGGAGGGCTGGGTGCTCTTCAAGAAAGAAATCTTAATGGCTCAGGAGCGGTCTTTCCCCACGTGCCCAAAGACGAGCCGGCGTGGAAGACCGGCCTGGCTGAGCAGAGAGCTGTGGCTCGAGCTTAGGAGAAAAAAAAGGGTTTATAATCGTTGGAAAAGAGGGCGGGCCACTCAGGGGGACTACAAGGATGCTGTGAGGTGGTGCAGGGACAAAATCAGAAAGGCCAAAGCTCATCTGGAGCTCAATCTGGCCACTGCTGTTAAGGACAACAAAAAATGTTTTTATAAATACATCAACACAAAAAGGAGGACTAATGAGAATCTCCATCCTTTACTGGATGCGGGGGGAAACTTAGTAATCAGAGATGAGAAAAAAGCTGAGGTGCTTAACGCCTTCTTTGCCTCAGTCTTTAACAGCAAAACCAGTTGTTCTCTGGACGCCTGGTACCCTGAGCTGGTGGAAGGGGATGGGGAGCAGAATGTGGCCCCCACGATCCACGAGGAAAAGGTTGGCGACCTGCTACAGCATTTGGATGTACGCAAGTCAATGGGGCCAGATGGGATCCACCCGAGGGTACTGAGAGAACTGGCGGAGGAGCTGGCCAATCCACTTTCCATCATTTATCGGCAGTCCTGGCTATCGGGCGAGGTCCCACTTGACTGGCGGCTAGCTAACATGACACCCATCTACAAGAAGGGCTGGAGGGTAAACCCGGGGAACTATAGGCCTGTTAGTTTAACATCAGTGCCAGGGAAGCTCATGGAGCAGATTACCTTGGGTGTCATCATGCGGCAGTTGCAGGGTAGCAGGCGATCAGGCCCAGTCAGCATGAGTTTATGAAGGGCAGGTCCTGCTTGACGAACCTGATCTCCTTCTATGACAAGGTGACACGCTTAGTGGATGAAGGAAAGGCTGTAGATGTGGTCTACCTTGACTTCAGTAAGGCATTTGACACTGTTCCCCACAGCATTCTCCTCAGGAAACTGGCTGTTCATGGCTTGGACTGGCGTACACTTTGTTGGGTAAAGAGCCGGCTGGATGGCTGGGCCCAGAGAGTTGTGGTGAATGGAGTCAAATCCAGTTGGAGGCCGGTCACTAGTGGAGTCCCCAGGGCTCGGTACTGGGGCCAGTCCTCTTTAACATCTTCATCGATGATCTAGATGAGGGGATCGAGTGCACCCTCAGCAAGTTTGCAGACGACACCAAGTTAGGTGCGTGTGTCGATCTGCTTGAGGGTAGGAAGGCTCTGCAGGAGGATCTGGAGAGGCTGGACCTATGGGCCGAGGCCAACAGTATGAAGTTCAACAAGGCCAAGTGCCGGGTCCTGCACCTGGGGCACAACAACCCCAAACAGAGCTACAGGCTGGGAGATGAGTGGTTAGAAAGCTGCCTGTCAGAGAAGGACCTGGGAGTAGTGGTTGACAGTCGGCTGAATATGAGCCAGCAGTGTGCTTTGGTGGCCAAGAAGGCCAGCAGCATCCTGGCTTGCATTAGAAACAGCGTGGCCAGCAGGTTCAGGGAAGTGTTTGTCCCCCTGTAGTCGGCTCTGGTGAGGCCGCACCTCGAGTACTGTGTTCATTTTTGGATCCCTTGCTACAAGAAGGACATGGAGGTGCTTGAGCGAGTCCAGAGAAGGGCTACGAAGCTGGTGAAGGGTCTGGAGAACAAATGTTAAGAGGAGTGGATGAGGGAGCTGGGACTGTTTAGCCTGGAGAAGAGGAGGCTCAGGGGTGACTTTATTGCACTCTACAGGTACCTGAAAG
>NC_048894.1:75606688-75612902 GCF_011077185.1 Oxyura jamaicensis
TTTCTTTCTTTCTTTCTTTCTTTCTTTCTTTCTTTCTTTCTTTCTTTTTTATAAATCTTTTAATCAATTCTGAATTTGTAACAAGTTTTTTGGATATTAGCTTTTGATTCTGTTTTCCACTATTGGTTATGTTGTACTGTTGGTTTTGTTGTTGTTGTTGCCTCTTTATTTTATATTTTTTTTCCTTTTAAAAATACAAGATTTTCCCAGGCATTAACTTCACAATAAAAATCAACTTACCTTTATTATAAAAATACAAACTTTTAACTAAACTTTCTTAATTTTATTTTTCTTGTTCTGTCTTAATATCTTGAATATTCAAAAAATTATTCAGAGTACATGAGATAAAATCATATGGAAAACTTGTTCATGTTATTTCTTCAGTATCTAGCAGCAGTTGATCCCAGTAGGCATTTTTCCTTTCTTCTTGTCAATCTCTATTATCACAAGCATCATTATCTAGCAAAATGTTCAATTGTGGGTATGACTTCCATTAAAACTTTATCAACAGTATGATAAAAATAATAAATGCCTGTTACCAAATAAAAGGATATATATCAAATGCAGGGCAACCAGGCAATCAGGCCCAGTATCATGGTTTTATGAAAGCCAGATCCTGCTTGATAAACCTTATCTCCTTCTATGACAAAGTGACGCACTTGGTGGATGAGGGAAAAGCTGTGGATGTGGTCTGCCTTGACTTCAGTAAGGCTTTTGACACTATTTCCCACAGCATTCTCCTCAGGAAACTGGCTGTTCATGGCTTGGACTGGCACACTTTGTTGGGTTAAGAGCTGGCTGGATGGCTGGGCCCAGAGAGTTGTGGTGAATGGAGTCAAATCCAGTTGGAGGCCGGTCACTAGTGGAGTCCCCCAGGGCTCAGTACTAGGGCCGGTCCTCTTCAATATCTTCATCGATGATCTGGATGAGGGGATCGAGTGCACCCTCAGCAAGTTTGCAAATGACACCAAGTTAGGTACGTGTGTCCATCTACTTGAGGGTAGGAAGGCTCTGCAGGAGGATCTGGAGAGGCTGGACTGATGGGCTGAGGCCAACTATATGAAGTTCAAGAAGGCCAAGTGCTGGGTCCTGCACCTGGGGCACAACAACCCCAAGTAGAACTACAGGCTGGGCGATGAGTGGTTAGAAAGCTGCCTGGTAGAGAAGGACCTGGGAGTAGTGGTTGATAGTCGGCTGAATATGAGCCAGCAGTGTGTTTAGGTGGCCAAGAAGGCCAACAGCATCCTGGCTTGTATAAGAAACAAAGTGGTCAGCAGGACATTGAAGTGCTCGAGTGAGTCCAGAGAAGGGCAACGAAGATGGTAAGGGGTCTGGAGAACAAGTCTTATGAGGAGCGGCTGAGGGAGCTGGGATTGTTCAGCCTGGAGAAGAGGAGGCTCAGGGGCGACTTTATTGCATTCTATAGATATCTTAAAGGAGGCTGTAGCGAGGTGGCAGTTAGTCTATTCTCCCATGTGCCTAGTGACAGGACGAGGAGGAATGGGCTAAAGTTGTACCAGGGGAGGTTTAGGTTGGATATTAGGAAGAACTTATTTAATGAAAGGGTTGTTGGGCATTGGAATGGGCTGCCCAGGGAAGTGGTTGAATCAGCATCCCTGGAGGTCTTTAAAAGACGTTTAGATGTAGAGCTTAGGGATATGGTTTAGTGGAGGACTTGTTAGTTTTAGGTCAGAGGTTGGACTAGGTGATCTTGGAGGTCACTTCCAACCTAGATAATTCTGTGATTCTGTGATTCTATGAAATAAAAGTATAATATTGAAGAGGTTAATGCATGATAATTATTGAAATACTTTCATATAAAACATTAAATGAATCAAATAAATTATTTTAATTTAAGGTGTGGGACAGTAATTACCACAAGGACAGCAATTATTTGGATGTCTGTAGATATTTTTTGTATATCCGATGCTAAAGATATATTATGTCTTTTCAAATAGCTACCTATCAGTTCATAGTTTTCCATAGGAAACTTGCTTTTCTATTAAGTAATCTTTCCAAAGAAGATCCTGAACAAAAGTTAGTATACTGCAGCAACACCTCTGATTTGAAGAACAGTGATAATCAAAGAACTTAAGCACTTGGAAATCAAATGAATCATTATTTAAGTATATTAGCTTTTAATAGTCATTCCAATTCCTGACTTTTACAGAAAATTAAAATAAATACAATTTTTCATATATTAAAAAAAAAAAAAAAAAAAAAAGATAAATTTTAAACTGTTGTCTCCTTAGACAAGTGTTGGTTGAGGTACACATTTCCTTGGAGAACAAAGAAATGCATTAATCTGCAAATGCTTTAAATTAACCTTGTTCAAACACTAGGCATCAACTGATCTTGCAGGAATTTAGCTGTGAGACTGGACTGATTCCCAGTTCATGTCATCTAAACATTGTTCTAACTTTACGTGCTTATTTTCCCTAGCATTTAGTTTTAAGCAGGCATATCTTTAGCGATTTGGAATGATTAATTTTATCAACCCCTTCAACACTACAAAATCAGCATTCACATTGTAAAACTTTACCATTTCCCCCTTATTATTTCCCCCTTACTCCAGTTTATCTCAATTTTCCTATGTTCTCTCATGCTTTTATTTTGACTACTTGTCTTCACAAATTACCATCACAGTTTAGTATCCCTCAGTCATGTTCTACTTGCAGTTTGCATTACATTTGTCTTTACTGATTGATACAGGTATTAATAGACATTTTAGGAAACTATGTCTAAATACAGAAGACACAAAGGAATGTAAATATTCCTTGAAATAAAAGAATATACGTTTTCATGAAGATGTTGATGTTTTGAAATGCAAAAAAAAAAATAATAAAATAATAATAAATAAATATCCCAGAACATCTATATTAAAAGTTAACAAAGAAAGTGAAAACTGGTAGATTAGGTTTCTTTATGAGATAATTAACAGGGTAATCTTTGTTTTCATTTTGTAACAGTAACTGAACTATCTAGACTTCTCTTTAGAGTTTTTAGGTACTGGAAACTTGCTTTGAGAGAGAAAGTTAAAGAAAGTTACCAGTAACATTTGAAATATTCAGGAATAGAATGAAAGCAGGAATTATTTAGCATATGCTTCCAAACCAATTTTTGGTTCTCAGGCTTTTGTTTTTCTACCTCTAATTTTTTCCTCATCTCTCTTCATTTCTTTCATTCTTGTTCTTTTATCTGCTCTTCTGTCTCTAACCCATTCCTGTTTTGTGTGCATGTGTGTTTCCAAATTTTTCTTTATTTATTTCAGAATTATTCAGAAGTAGCTGTACATAGCTAGTGTACTGGGGAAAAGAAAAGAAAGAACAAAATATATATATATATGCTTTTAAAAAACCTTTAAATAATCTATTTATATGGTTATGCATAGTGAGACAGGTCAACAAGCTCCGTTTACTTAATTTTTTATTGATTTAATTTTGTTCATGTAATAATTAGGTTTTTCTTTACAAAGAAACCACATGACTTTTCTTTCTGAAAAGCTATGTATGTGCCTTTCTCTTGTGAAAGAGTGACACAAAAATTATGCATTACAAAAATGTTAATTAATTCATTGTAATTGGAACTACTGATTGTAACTAGGCCTTGTTTCCTTCATAGGCCTTGTTTCCTCAGAAGAAAATAAAAGAATGTTCTGACAGCGATTGTTTTAAAATGATACAGGCTGCTTGTGATTGTGACTGATATGCCTTTAGTACTGAAATTACCTCAGATTATGCTGTATCTCATAACAGTTTCATAACAAATGCAAACTTTCATAACTGATGATGAAAAGTAACAAAAAATTATTCAATCTACTTTAAAAATATCATCAAAATTTCTACAGGAATATATGGTTGAAAGCTGTTCATTTGTATAAAACGACATTTATGGAGTCTCATCTTAATCTTCTTGGAAGTTGGTACATATTGTTTTAATATAACTAGGCATATTATGGAGTTAAAGGGACAAATGTGGATCAGAAGAAATGAAAAGCTAATTTAGGAGTCATTGTAGTTTGTAGAGACTGACATTATTACTGAAAACTAAATATTGTAGAACATGACTGAGGCCACATAATGTATAGCTTTTTTACCAAAACCCACTAATGAGGTTCCAAGCTGAATGTAAGCTTTGTACCAGAGGGAAAGAATTTCAATTTCTAGCACAGTGTACTGGGTTGACCTTAGATGGCTCCGTACTCAGCCACTCTCTCAAAAAGAACAGGGAGACAAAACAGTATAGAAAATTTTATGGATCAAGATAAAGACAGAGATTTAATTTTTATTTTCTTTTATTCTGAGGATATTGTAGAATATGGTGACTTCAGGCAATAAGTACGTCCATAAAAGTTTAAGGGCAGAATAAAAAAAAATATTTTTTTTCTTGGTTCTGGATCACCAAACAAAAATATAAATTAAAGGATCATGGAGACAACTTATTTGAGATATAATGAAAATTAAAGAAGAATTTTGCTCCATAGATTTAGTAATGAAAATAGGACTACTTTTAAGATTTTTTAAAACGCTTTATAATGAAGTGAAATTTTCCTCTAGTTTATACTACCTATACAGTATATAACTATAATAAACTAGTTAAGATCACACTTTTCTTATGTTTATCAGACTTCTAACCATGCTGTCTATAAAGTAACGTGATGTTTTATTATGAATATAGATTCAGTGATGAATCACTGAATACACATTCAGAAGTGCTCAAATGTAATTCACTTACAAAGTTCATTTGACAAATCTGTGTAATTTGTAAGCCTAAAACTAAGTACGAATGAAAAAAAAATAAAAAAAAATGCATGCCCCTTTTTCCACTCCAGATAGTAAATACATCAAAATTAAAAACAGAAAGAATAATAAAATCATATAAATAATAAATAATTAAATACTACTACTAAAATAATAATAAAATCCTACTTTATCCGAAGCTGTACTTTCTGTCCTCCCCTCCTCATCCCCGTGACTGAGACAAATAGACTTCAGTTGTACTCAGTAAATAGCATTATTGTAAAATTTAATTGTGTTCTGTGCTGCTGCTAAAGGATCAAGTGTTCTTAGGGGAGAATAATGAAAGAGAAAGAATGAAAATGGTAGATATTAATAACTGCAAATATTAATAAATATAATAATTATTTCCAGTGATGTTTCAAAAGATTTATTTTAGAAAACAGTGTGCCATTTTGTTTAGCCAAACTATACCATTAAGGAGGTCTTTTTCTGCAAAGAATAACATCATTGGGTAGTAACTAAACTTGTTTTATCACTGAATTTTTATATTATCGGTGAAAATGGCTGTTTTTGTACGGCTGTGATGGTTTTACTCAGGTGGGCGGCCGAGCTCCACCACAACTGCTTACTCACTCCCACTACTCAAAGATGAACAGGGAGAAAATATGATGAAAAGGGCTCAAGGGTTGAGATAAGGACGAGGAGATCACACAGTAATTATCATGACGGGCAAAACAGACTCAGCATAGGGAGATAGTAAGATTCATTACCTATTACAAACAAGCTAGAGAAGCAAGAAACAAAGGAAAGAAACTAAAAGCACCTTCCCCCTCCCCCCCTCCCCCCATCCACCCTCTTCCACCTCCTCCCCCTAAGCGGCACAGGGGAATGGTGGTTATGATCAGTCTATAGCGCTTCCTTGCCAGCACTCCTTCTCGGTCACTCTCGTCCCCTGTGCTGTGGTGTCCTTCCCACGGGATGCAGTCCTTGCTGAACTGATCCGGCGTGGGCTGCCCACAGGCAGCAGCTCTTCAAGAACTGCTCCAGATATGGGTCCGTCCGTACCATGGGGTCCATCCCTCAGGAGCAAACTGCTCCAACCTGGGTCCCCCACAGGCAGCAGCTCCTGCCAGGTCACCTGCTCCTGCGTGGTCTCCTCTCCACGGCCCAGAATCTGCTCCAGCAGGGGTCTTCCACAGGCTGCAGTCTCCGTCAGTGCAGGTCCACCTGCTCCACCATGGTCTCCTCCACGGGCTGCAGCATGGAACCCTCCTCCACCGTGGTACTCCATGGGCTGCAGGGGAATAGCCTGGAGCCCATGGAGCCCGTGGTCCTCACCACAGACCACAGGGGACTTCTGCTCCAGCACCTGGAGCACCTCTCCCCCTCCTTCTTCACTGACCTTGGCACCTGCAGGGCTGTTCCTCACTCCTCTCACTCTCCCAGCTGCTGTGTATGGTGCAGTGTTTTTTTTT
>NC_048894.1:75612912-75730923 GCF_011077185.1 Oxyura jamaicensis
GTGTTTTTCCACTCCTCCCTCCCCCCAAGCTGCCAACCATGCTCCCTTGTGGTAATGTAAAGAAAGATAGTTATTCTTCATATACTAAGAAATACCATTCTGAAGTGGAAGATAAATTCTCTATGTTAATTTAACAAAGTGGCAGTCTACAAGGAAGACATAACCCCACCACCCCACCAGTGGAGCTCACGGTTATGCTGGTCAGTCTTCTCAACTCTTTCTGCACTAGTTTGCTTGAGTGATCTCAGTGACTCATCTTCTGTCTTCCTCCATTGAAACAAGATTATATTCTGATGATTAGCTAGGAGGCTTATGTGTTGCAACTAATGGCAGACACATTTTGAAGTATAAGAAAACATAGTCATCCAGAAACTCTAACTCAGAATAAAATGAAGGAACTTACCTGTACTTGTGTAAGAACAATTAAATACGATGACTATAAGCTTAGTCTTCAGGACCTTAGATTAAGTTTCTTCAAGAGGAGTTAACAAACACTTGGTCACTGCAATATCTATTATTTACATCTCCTGTCCTTTTTTATATGTACCAAAAATAGAACCACTGAGGCCCTGATTTGGGAAAACTTCCACATAAACTGAACTTCTGTTGACTGTAATGCAAGATGTATAGTTTGATTATCAAACAGAGCCAAATACAGATTGTGATGCGATTTAACATGTTCTTGACTGCTTTTGTAAATAGAGGTAAAATTTTCAACAAGCAAAATACTGCTTGCTAAGACACTTTAGAGACCTGCTGTAGTCTTACTGCTATTTTAAAGATGAAAATGTTTGTACTAGTGGTCCCTAGAATAGAATAAATCAGTACACCATAGAGAAGGGCACATATGAATATTACTAATGAAAATAAATTGGTTGTGTAATTGGCAGTACTTATCAAACTATAAATAAATTCAGTTAGTTTATGTATGCATCTGTTCATGTCAGTTGTCATCTATTCCAAGACTGGAAAATTCACCCCAAAGAAATATTTTTCTTTTATTATCATATAAAACAAAATGAGACAATGACAAGATTATTAAACAAAAGCCCTAGGTAATAAAAGGCATAAATACAGAGATTCAGTGCTCTCCACTCTGAAACACCAGGACATTAATGCTTCTCTCACTGTCCCCTTGCACCAAGCTTTAAAGATCTGGGGCTCAAAAAAGCCTCATTCTTAAAAATAATAATAATAATAAAAAAAAAGTATTGAAGGCTATGCAGCAAGAAAATGCAAGGGTGTATGACAGATCATTTATCATCAGTGACTGAGTGAACCCTAAGGTGAAAGGAAACATATCTTACTGTAGCACTAACAAACAGTACAAGTGAAAGGACACTATCTCCTCATGGTAGTCACTGATGCAATGGTGTGCTCTAAATGTTGCAAATGAATTTAGATCAAACCTTTAAAGACTGCTAGCTAAGCCATAAACCATGATTGCAATTCAGTGGTTAGGAACCAATTAAGGGTATTGCACTTGAGGCAAAGAATGAAAGAATAAGTTACTATCAAATTTAATGCATAAAACAACCTCACAGTTCAGCACATTTGCTTTCCAATCTTAAAGTAAAACATACCAAAGACAATTAAAAACATTCTGAATGCACCCAGGTGTAAATATACTTGAATGCAATTACTGAAGAAAATTATTTATTTCAGTAAAAGTACGAACAATCACTTAATCTCAGCTGTGCGATCAACCTTTATGTCTGCTTAATGCTAATAGAGTTTATAGTCAAATGCCTTTCTCAATGAAAAAAAAAAAAAAAAAAGGAAAGAAAGAAAAAAAAATGAAAAAAAATAGTGGTCGAGGTCTGATCCTGATAACTTCAAAGTGTGCAAACACTGGGGCACTGACTTCAGCTACACAGGACCTTGACTCCTTGGTCTTTACCAATTACTGTTACGAATACTTACTATTCCTAACACTTACAAAGTACAGGATGGGCCCAGTCTATCAGATCCTGGTCCTGAGACACTCAGGGGAGTCCCCTCTTCTCCTAGCCCTAGGGAGCTCCCAGCCCCAAAAGAACTTTATGGTTGCATGGACAGGCATGACCTTTAACTCCCCTGTGGACCCACATTCTGCATTACAAGTTCTGAACATTAAAATTCTGCTAAGACAGTTTATCCTCATAGGTTTGACTTCTGTCCTTTCATAAGTCAATGCTCATTAATTTGGATAGGACTTAATTTCTTAGCAGTTTATTTTTGTTTGTTTGTTTATTAATTTTATTCTCTTTTTTGTTTTCTCTTATTCCTTTTTGATAAATAAAATGATTTAAAATTAGAACCATAGCTAACAACTTAGCTACTTTTCTGGTAGAAAGAAATTAAATTGGAATCAAATTCAGGAATACCAGTTGTAATCCTGAAACTTTTCTTTAAGGAACATAGAAGTGTTTATTAGTGTAAAATAGGATTCTGTTTGCAGATTTTTCCAAGTTATTTCTGTAATGATGTACAGTTTGTGATTGCATTTTTTTTTTTTTTAATTAAGTCAAGTAGACAGGACAGAAGGTTAGCTTGACTGACCAGAGATCTTCTTCTAGAGCTTAGGTAGAAAAAGAAAGTGCATGGCCATTGGAGGCAAGGTCAGGCAACATGGGAGGACTACAGGTATGTTGTTCACCTTTATAGTGAGAAAATTCATGCAGCCAAAGCTCAATTAGAGTTGAAACTAGCCAGAAATGTGGGGGACAATAAGAAGTGTGCTGTTGTTGTTGTTGTTGTTTAATATGTATTAATACAAAAAGGAAGACCAGACAAAACATTGGTCCATTACTTGAAGAGTATGGTCACCTCACAAGCAAGGACATAGACAAAGCAAAGACATTTAATCCCTTCTTTTCCTCTGTCTTCAACACTTTTGATGGCCTCTGAGACCCCAGGTACCCTGAGCTGGAGGACTGTGACTGTAGTAATGATAAACTACCAGCCAACCCTGAGCTTGTGTGGGATTTGCTGCTCCACCTAGATGTATATAAATTGATGGAGCCCAATGGGATTCATCCCAGGGCACTCAAATAGCTGGAAGATGTCATCATGAGACCTCTCAATAATTTTTCAATGGTCTTTTGAATCTAGAGAGGTCCAAACTGTCTCGAAGCTGGCAAATATTATTCCAATTTTAAAGAAGGACAAGAAAGAAGATCCTGCTAATTACACTCTTGTCAGTTTCACTTCTGTGCCTGGTAAAAATATGGAGAAAATTATTCTGGGAGTTACTGAAAAACACCTGAAGAGCAATGTAGTCATTAGTCAAAGTCAGCATGGGTTCATGATGGGTTCATGGGTCCTGCTTAAAAAAATTGGTTTCCTTTTATGACAAGGTCACCCATCTAGTTGACCAAGGAAAGACAATGGATCTGATCTTGTATTTCAATAAAGCCTTCATAACTGTTCCTCACAGTAACTTTCTGGACAAAATGTCAAGCATACAGCTAGATAAAAACATAATGCATTGTGTGAACATTTGGCTGGAGAGCTGGGCTTAAAGGGTTACAGTAAATGGGGTTGCATCAGGCTGTCAGCCAGTCACAACTGGGATTCCCCAGGACTCCTTTTTAGGGTCAGCTCTCACTAATATTTTCATAAGTGACTTGGATACAGGACTTGAAGGTATGCTAAGTTCATGGATGACACTTGTTTGGGAGGAGCTGTTGACTCCCTTAAGGGTAGAGAGGCCTTGCAGAGAGATCTTGACAAATTAGAAAGCTGGGCTATCACTAACAATATGAAGTTTTATAAGAGCAAGTACCAGATTCTGCACCTGGGCAAGGGCAACCCTGGCTATATGTACAGACTGGGGGACAAGAGGCTGGAGGCACCACAGAAAGGGAAATGGGGGTTTTGGTCAACAGCAAGGTGAACATGAGCCAACAGTGTGCCCTGGCAGCCAGCAAGGCGAACCGTATCCTGGGGTGCATCAAGCACAGCATTTCTAGTCACTTAAGGGAAATGATTGTCCCACTCTGCTCTGTGCTGGTGAGGCATCATCCTGAGAACTGTGTGCAGTTTTGGGCAACACAGTATAAAAAGGACCTAGAACTATTAGAGATTATCCAAAGAAGGACTATGAAGATGATGAAGGGTCTGGAGGGCAAGATATATGAGGAATGGCTGAGGTCTCTCGGTTTGTTCAGACCAGAGAAAAGGAAACTGAGGGGTGGCCTCCTGGCAGCCTGCAGATTCCTCATAAGGGGAGCAGAAGGGCAGGCACTGAGCTTTTCTCTCTGATGACTAGTGATAGGACTTCAAAGAACAGTGTGGAGCTGTGTCAGGGTTCAGGCTGAATATTATGAAAAAGTTCTTCACTGAGAAGGTGGTTGGGCACTTGGAATAGGTTTCCCAGGGAAATGGTCATTGCATTGAGGCTGACGGAGTTCAAGAAGCATTTGGACAATGCTCTCAGACACATAGTCTAATTTTTTGGGTGGTCCTGTTGGACTTAATGGAGTTGGACTCCCAGGATCCTTGTTGGTCCCTTCCAATTCAGGATAATCTATGATTCCATACCAGGATATATATATAGATATATTTTTTTTCTTATCCTTTTGCTTGTCCTTTAAAGTTTATTATTTTAGTCTGATATTCCACTAATAACATCTTAAATGTAGCCTTAAAAATAATCTCTACAAAGTCTTTTGATAGCATATGCAATTTACTATATCTCTCTACATACACTTTCCGGGTGTGTACTCACTATACTATGCTACTGCTTCGAACATTTATCTAAAATTTTTGCTTGTATGCATTGGATTTTGTTGTCTAATATACCCTCACAGTACAATATAGATACCTTAAATCCCTAAATAAATCAGTATGCTTCCCATTTTCCTCTTCATTAGTGCTACTTCAGGATTATTTCATCTTATTAACACCATAAGTTTTAACACCCTAGTAGAGAGGAAGGTCTACAATGTAATACACTTGAGATTATTCTGTTTTGTTTTTCCATTTCCCTAATATACATTGAACAAAATACCTGTTTAGCACTTCTTAAACATCTATGAATTTCCTTGTAACTGGATAGTTTCATCTTGTCCTTTGAGTTTTTTAAAGTGTTCTCAGACTTGATAGGAGCTAAAATCGTGATTTAAATCTTGAAAACTATGCCTTCATTATTAATCCCAAGCTTTCACATACAAAGAGTCTTTCTGAGTATTTATTTCTTAATTTTCAAGTTTCTCTTGATATCAATTAGAACTGAAAATATGATTTTCTACCCCATTGCTAACAAATATCAAGATTGTTATGTAATAACATGACTCTAGGAGTTATGGGTTTGTTAAAGAAAGAAAAGGGAAAAGAAAAAGAAAAAAAGGAAAAGAAAAAGAAAAAGGAAAAGAAAAAGAAAAAGGAAAAGAAAAAGGAAAAGAAAAAGAAAAAAAAAGAAAAAGAAAAAGAAAAAGAAAAAGAAAAAAAAAAAAAGAAAAAGAAAAAAGGCATTAACTTGAAGGATGAAATCAAGGGAACAAGCAATAGTGATTTTTTTTCAAACATTATATGAGATGTTTTGTGAACGTAATTTAGAACTAAATAGGAACTAAGCATCTGCTAATGACTTTTCAAATTTGAGGCATGCTGGAGGCATTTCAAAGAATATTCAAGCACAGCTTGAGAGAACAGACAGTACAAAGGGAAGGCTGAACATAGATCTGGTTCTCTATATTTTGTATAATGCATCAATAGGAGCTTTAACATTTCTCTGCAGAAAACCTCTGATGTATAGAAAAGAATAAGACAGTATAGGCGACTTTCTTGCATAATCACTAAGTGATTGTGGAAATTTAACATTTAAAGCAGTCCATTTCTTTAAACAATAATAGAACTATTTTCTAGGACAGTAATTGTGGATTATTTGTATTGTGCTTATATAATTAAAGGTGTGTGCCCATGCCTGTGTATATGTACATATATATACATATAAAGTAAAAGCAGAGGTATTGTCTGAAAGACAAGAAGTGTGTCAAAATGAATTTGTTCAATGACACTTGTACTTTTCGTATTCTTAACATTAACTATGCTAATGAGGTATTTCTTCATTTCAATAATTCAGACATTATCAGCTGTGAAGTGTTTGGAAAATGTTAATTCTGTAGTGGACACTTTTTTTTTTTTTTTTTTTCTAAATCCTTTGTTGATTAATACTTTTCTTAAAGCAGAAATATTGGATTGTGATGCTCTTTACCCTTCTAGAATCACTGTTTATTCCCTCACTGAGTAAAAAGCTAGCAAAAGAAATCTGCAAAAGAAAGATACATTTAAGTACCACCTAACTAGATACACAGAAACAGTGAGATGTGTAATGTTGTCCATTCTGTTCACGTTTACATAAATTCCTTCTGCTTCACACTCCTCACTGCTATACTGTTTTGTTTAGATGTCTTGAGTTATGACGTTTGAGCCAATTTTTCTTCTTTCTCCTAAATCTCCAAGATTTGTTCATATTTTCAACTATGTATTTTTTTTTTTTAGTTAGCAAAGCTTCAGCAAATCAAATACTCATTCTTGTATAGCTAGATTTGAGTGAAAATTTGAATCATTTTATAATTTTAACAGTTTATAACAATATAAACTCAGTTTGAGTCTATATTATTGCTTCACTCTACTATGTTACGATGGTACTTGGTTGTGAAGTAGAAGTTCTGCTCACTGCGGCTTGATAACTGAAAATGGAAGGTGTGGAACTGAAATGCAATCAGGCAGGAAAGATTAATTACAAAAACTTGCTCACTCAAATAGTTCTCAAAGATCATGAGACCTTTATTGCTTCTGTGATATGAATACTAAATAACAGTGGTTGCAACATTGCAATTTTGTATCATTATATTTTGTGAAATACCAAGTAAGACCTCTGCTAAGCATCTTTTTTTTTTTTTTCCTGTGAATTTGAGAATTTGAGATGAATACTTATGCTTTTTTTGTTTGTTTGTTTGTTTTAGATATAAGAAAAATAACAGAAATTAATGGAAAATATAAAGGATCTCTACAGAGTGAGTTGGCATGTGAAAGACTGATTCCAGACGTATATTCCATATATGCATATATATAATATGCATACACTCACACATAAATCTGAAATATATATTTATTATTGTTATATATTTCTTAAAATAATAGTCATACTTTATAATTCCTTACTGTTTGTTGAATTAATTACTGTTATATAACTACAAACCTATATAATTCTTGAACAGAGATATGGCTTTGATATTCATTATAGAAATATTGATATTCGTGTTCTTCAGGACATAAAAGTGAATGGATGTTAACTGGCTTTATATGAATACACAGGAAGACTGTGAGGCCCTTGGAAAGCTGCATATTCTACAGAAATGTTTTATAAACCCTTAAAAAGGACCAATTATAATTGCATGAAAATGAAATATACTTAGTATACCAGTAGCATCTGTAGAACTGTCCAAACCCTCTGTAGAGAGGAAACAGGTTGTACTTCACTTCAATGTATATGTGCTAAATCAGTTTCATGTGGACAACTAGTTTTGAAGAATATTATACCATAGTGAGAAAAAATCTTTCACCTTCAGGTTTACATCTTTCTGTAAGACTTCTTAATGGTGTTTATGTTTTATTCTACTATTTATGCTACTCTTTCCGTGGTTCTGTGAACTTAATGTCAGACAGCAGTGGTTACTGTGAGTTCCCACTGTGTTCATCAGAACATATAATCAAGGCAGGCAAGTTTAACTGTGAAGTATGAAAACCCTGTCTACAATGGCACAGAGTATTGCCTGACTAGCAGAAATGCATTTTGTCAACATCAGTGATTTTTTTTATTTATTTTTTTCTCACTTTTCATATACAGATTGAGACGCTCATTAATCATGATCAGTAAATCATTCACCTATATTAGATTTTATACAGAAGATCACTGCAATTTTGTTTCTCCTATTCTTACTGCTTATTCTCTGTTGACTGCACAAAACTGAACAACATGCTAAGTTTTGACCCTTGGAGGTGAAATATATAAATTATTTCAGCTAATCTGCCATCACTCTTTCCAAAGAGTAAGTGAAACAAGGAGCTTTTTTTTTTTTTTTTTTTTTTCATAACAGATAATAAGATAATGTCATATATTTATGTATTTTATTAGATATATGACAGAAATTACTCCAGGAGTTTCCATTTTATCTGTATACACTACAGAGATTCATGCACTTTATCATTCTTTTCCTCCTTGCTTTATGTTTGAGGGGTGGGTGAAAAGAGTATGATTTCTTAGCTTCTATGTATCATGGAAACTAACACCACTTTTCTGTTGTGAGAAAAATCATATGGAATTAAGTGAATCTTGGAAGCATATTGCACATCAGCTGCAGAAAAGACTATTGCTCACCCTTCAATGCAACGATCACTTTTTGTTTTGATGTTGCTTTCCACTAGAGAAAACTTATGATAGATATCCAAAGTCATATTCAGCCAATAATATTTTCAAAGTTATACAGAAATTATTGTTGATGTAAACAGAGGTTGAGTATAAACTGAGTGATGATAAGTCTAAGGACAAAGTAACATAAATTGTTGCTGTAACTGAGAACCATGTACTTTGTTGGAGTGTATACCAATTAACTCACTTGCAGCAGTGGATACCAGTGCCATTAAACCCTACCCATATCTCATTTAGTATCATGGCACAGGTGATAAGATCAGGAAGGATCAATAAAGGTGTTGTTCTCTAGTAAAACAAACAAACAAACAAACAAACAAACCGCCATTTGCCGAGGCGATCGGCTCCGGAGCAGACGCGTTCTGCAGCGGAGCGGGGAATCGGGCCAGGCAGGGCTGATTTTCCGGCATCGAGCCGACTTCAGGGAGCCGCCAGGACCCGGCAGCCCTCGTGAGGGAGGCTGACGAGGAGAAGGCGGAGCCAGCAGCGCCCCCTCCCCGGCCGTTCAAAAGCAGCCCCTAGGGAGCGCGAGCGACCAGGAGCGGGGCGAACAGGATGGGCAAACAGGGCATGGCGCGTCAGAGGGGAGTGGCGCGGCAGTTCGCGCAGGCAGGGCGAGCAGGCCGGGCGGAGAGCAATCGCCTGCCCACACGAACACCTCTTAACGACAGTCGTTAGCTAGGCGATAATGGTCTCCACCAGGCACGGCGGGCTCTCCAGGAGGTCGGTACACACCCAGACCGACTGCCCGTTAAAGAATGCAGCGGTTCAGGTCACCGGATGCAGGGAGTGTCAGAGCCTGCTGCTGCCATCGGCGGGAGGCAGAGACGCTGCGTGCGTGAGGTGCGAGCAGGTGGATGACCTGATCCGCATGGTGGCGGAGCTCAAGGAGGAGGTGGAGAGGTTGAGGGCCATCAGGGAGTGTGAGCGGGAGATAGACTTGTGGAGTAACTCCCTGCAGGGCCTCAAGGAGAGGTACCGGGCTGAGACACCCCAAATGGGGGTGGAGCCCCTGCCTTGTCGCCGTCGGGCAGAGGGAGGGGATCTGGGAGTTGAGGAGGAACGAAGACAGGTCCCTGCTCGACATGGCAGGCGATGCCCTCCCCTTCCGGTCCCACCTTCCCAGGTGCCCTTACACAACAGGTTTGAGGCCCTGGAGACTGTGAGATCAACAGCAACTGAGGAAGAGGTAGAAAGTGTTCCCAGGAGGATGCCTAGGGCGAGGAGGTTGACTCCACGCCTCAGGACTGCCTCCATCAAGAAAGAAAGAAGGGTGATTGTTGTTGGAGACTCTATCCTTAGGGGAACAGAGGGCCCTATTTGTCGGCCTGACCCTACCCATAGGGAAGTCTGCTGCCTCCCTGGGGCCAGGGTCAGGGACGTTGCCAGGAAGCTTCCCAACCTGGTACGCCCCTCTGATTATTATCCTCTTCTGATAGTCCAGGCGGGCAGTGACGACATTGAAGAGAGAAGCCTGAAGGCAATCAAAAGAGACTTTAGGGGGCTGGGACGGTTAGTGGACGGAGCGGGAGTGCAGGTAGTGCTTACGTCCATCCCTACGGTGACAGGGAGGGGTACGGAGAGGACCAGGAAAGCTCACCTGTTAAACACGTGGCTCCGGGGCTGGTGCCAACGCAGAGATCTTGGGTTTTTCGACCATGGGGCAGTTTATTCAGCACCTGGTCTGATGGCCGTAGACGGGTCCCTATCCTTTAGGGGAAAAAGGATCCTTGGCCAGGAGGTGGCAGGGCTCATTGATAGGGCTTTAAACTAGGTAAGAAGGGGGATGGGGGTGAAGCAAGGATTGTTGGAGCTGTGCCAGGGGGAACAATAGCAAGGCCGGGGAATAAGGTAATGGCCCAGCTGAAGTGCATCTACACCAATGCACGCAGCATGGGTAACAAACAGGAGGAGCTGGAAGCCATCGTGCAGCGGGCAGGCTACGACTTGGTTGCCATCACAGAAACGTGGTGGGACCACTCTCATGACTGGAGTGCTGCGATGCCTGGCTATAGGCTCTTCAGAAGGGACAGGCAGCACAGAAGGGGTGGCGGTGTGGCTCTCTATATTAGAGAGTCTTTCGATGTTGTAAAACTCGAGGCTAGGAATGACAAGATCGAGTCCCTTTGGGTTAGCATCGGCAGGGACAACAAGGCTAGCGTCCTGGTCGGGGTCTGTTACAGACCGCCGAACCAGGACGAGGAGACGGATGAGGAGTTCTACAGGCAGCTGACAGAAGTTGCGAAATCATCAGCGCTTGTACTCGTGGGGGACTTCAACTTCCCTGACATATCCTGGAAGCACAACACAGCCCAGAGAAAGCAGTCTAGGAGGTTTCTGGAGAGCGTGGAAGATAGCTTCCTGACACAGCTGATTAGTGAGCCTACCAGGGGTGGTGCCCCGCTAGACCTTCTCTTCACAAACAGAGAAGGACTGGTGGAGGATGTGATTGTCGGGAGCTGTCTTGGGCAGAGTGACCACGAAATGGTGGAGTTCACTATTCTTGGCGAGGCCAGGAAGGGAATCAGTAAAACCACTGTACTGGACTTTCGGAGAGCTGACTTTGGGCTGCTGAGGACACTGGTTGGTAGAGTCCCTTGGGAGGCGGTTCTGAAGGGCAGAGGGGTCCAGGAAGGCTGGGCGCTCTTCAAGAGGCAAATCCTAATGGCGCAGGAGCGGTCTGTTCCCATGTGCCCAAAGATGAGCCAGCGGGGAAGAAGACCAGCCTGGCTGAACAGAGAACTGTGGCTTGAGCTCAGGAGAAAAAAGAGGGTTTATAATCTTTGGAAAAGTGGGAAGGCCACTAGGGAGGACTATAAGGATGTAGCGAGGCTGTGCAGGGACAAAATTAGGAAGGCCAAAGCTCATCTGGAGCTCAATCTGGCTACTGCCGTTAAAGATAACAAAAAACGCTTTTATAAATACATCAACACAAAAAGGAGGACAAAGGAGAATCTCCATCCTTTACTGGATGCAGGGGGAAACTTAGTTACAAGAGATGAGGAAAAGGCAGAGGTGCTCAATGCCTTCTTTGCCTCAGTCTTTAGCGGCAATACCGATTGTTCTCTGGATTCCCAGTACCCTGAGCTGGTGGAAGGGGATGGGGAGCAGGATGTGGCCCTCACCATCCACGAAGAACTGGTTGGTGACCTGGTACGGCACTTGGATGTGCACAAGTCGATGGGGCTGGATGGGATCCACCCAAGGGTACTGAGAGAACTGGCAGAGGAGCTGGCCAAGCCACTATCCATCATTTATCAGCAGTCCTGGCTATCGGGGGAGGTCCCAGCTGACTGGCGGCTAGCGAATGTGACGCCCATCTACAAGAAGGGCCGGAGGGCTGACCCGGGGAACTACAGGCCTGTCAGTTTGACCTCAGTACCAGGGAAGCTCATGGAGCAGATCCTCTTGGGAGTCATCATGCGGCACTTGAAGGGCAAGCAGGCGATCAGGCCCAGTCAGCATGGGTTTATGGAAGGCAGGTCCTGCTTGACGAACCTGATCTCCTTCTATGACAAAGTGTCGCGCTGGGTGGACGAGGGAAAGGCTGTGGATGTGGTCTACCTTGACTTCAGCAAGGCTTTTGACACCGTCTCCCACAGCATTCTCCTCAAGAAACTGGCTGCTCTTGGCTTGGACTGGCGCACGCTTCGTTGGGTTAGAAACTGGCTGGATAGCCGGGCCCAGAGAGTTGTGGTAAATGGAGTCAAATCCAGTTGGAGGCCAGTCACTAGTGGCGTCCCCCAGGGCTCGGTGCTGGGGCCGGTCCTCTTTAACATCTTCATCAATGATCTGGACGAGGGCATTGAGTGCACCCTCAGTAAGTTTGCAGATGACACCAAGTTAGGTGCGAGTGTCGATCTGCTCGAGGGTAGGAAGGCTCTGCAGGAGGATCTGGATAGGCTGCACCGATGGGCTGGGGTCAACTGCATGAAGTTTAACAAGGCCAAGTGCCGGGTCCTGCACCTGGGGCGTAATAACCCCAAGCAGAGCTACAGGCTGGGAGATGAGTGGTTGGAGAGCTGCCAGGCGGAGAAGGACCTGGGAGTGATAGTGGACAGTCGGCTGAATATGAGCCAGCAGTGTGCTCAGGTGGCCAAGAAGGCCAACGGCATCCTGGCTTGTATCAGAAATAGTGTGACCAGCAGGGCTAGGGAGGTGATCGTCCCCCTGTACGGCTCTGGTGAGGCCGTACCTCAAGTACTGTGTTCAGTTTTGGGCCCCTCGCTACAAGAAGGACATGGAGGTGCTTGAGCGGGTCCAAAGAAGGGCGACGAAGCTGGTGAGAGGCCTGGAGAACAAGTCCTACGAGGAGCGGCTGAAGGAGCTGGGCTTATTCAGCCTGGAGAAGAGGAGGCTCAGGGGTGACCTTATCGCTCTCTACAGATACCTTAAAGGAGGCTGTAGAGAGGTGGGGGTTGGCCTGTTCTCCCACGTGCCTGGTGACAGGACGAGGGGGAATGGGCTAAAGTTGCGCCAGGGGAGTTTTAGGTCAGATGTTAGGAAGAGCTTCTTTACTGAAAGGGTTGTGAGGCATTGGAACAGGCTGCCCAGGGAGGTGGTGGAGTCACCATCCCTGGAAGTCTTCAAAAGACGTTTAGATGTAGAGCTTAGGGATATGGTTTAGTGGGGACTGTTAGTGTTAGGTTAGAGGTTGGACTCGATGATCTTGAGGTCTCTTCCAACCTAGAAATTCTGTGATTCTGTGAAACAAACAAAATAGATAAGAGAATAAGAAATCTTCTCTGTCCTGTAATCAGCAGTAATATAATGGCAATATCTGAAGAATTATTTTTTCCCATCATGTGAAGCAATGAAAAACAAAAGCGTGAGATAATAATTCCGTATAATTTGGATTTTAGCAGATTTTTTTTTTTTTTTTTAGCAGTTGCAATTAAACAGTAATACATAGAATCATCAGCTACTCTGAGTTAGAAGGCACCCACAAGGGTCATTGAGTCCAGCTCCTGGGAGTCCAACTCTATCTAATCCAACAAGATCACCCTTCTGAGAGAATTGTCCAGATGCTTCTTGAACTCTGTCAGGCTCGGTGCCATGACCACTGTCCTGGGGAGCCTGTCCCAGTGCCTGACCACCCTCTCAATGAGGAACCTTTTCCTAACACCCAGCCTGACCCTCCCCTGTCCCAGCTCCATGACATTCCTTCAGGTCCTGTCACTGTCCCCTGAGAGCAGAGCTCAGTGCCTGCCCCTCTGCTCCCTGGTGAGGAAGCTGCAGGCCACCAGGAGGCCTCTACTCAGTCTGCTCTTCTCTGGTCTGAACAAACCAAGAGACTTCCTCATATGTCTTGCCCTCTAGACCCTTCACCATCTTCAGAGTTCTATTTTGAACGCTCTCCTTTCTATACCTGTCAGTCAACTTACACCTAGAGTAAGCTTTTCTAAAGCAATGGTATAGAGGCTTATATAACCAATTGTTATCAGAAAGATTCAAGTAGAAACTAGTAAATATATATGTAGAAAGAGAGAAAGAATGAGATATCCTTTTTCTCTTTTTCTGCATGGGCTGTAATACTTTATTTTCAAAGTCTTCAGATAGGATTTTGGCAAATATTTCCTACTATAAATTCTTTGGAATAGTATAGACATTTAGGGTGACCAGATGTATAAGGGTGCAAATATATTAACATCTTAAAGGGACAGGTAAAGTAGACAGCTTAAAAATGATTTGAGAATGCATGGAAAGGATGATAAAGAAGAAATGATTAACAGTAAATAAGATTGTTGCCTAGATATAAGTCCATCCAATCTACTATATGTTTCAAGATTATAAAAAAATTAAGGGATGAAATTTTGACTTCATGGCCAAAAATAATGATTTCTTTTTGGAATTCATTGTTGCTGGAAGTATCTGATTTTATATCCTGTAACATTTTCATTACTCCTTCCCTCTGTCTACTTTCCTCTATCCCAGATGTTATGAAAAATAAATAAAGTACATAAAGAAAGATTTTAAACCAGCACAACTCTTATTTATCAAAAGTCAAGATAAATGGGGAATTGTCAAGCAGAGGAGATTTGTTCTTAGCTGAGTAATTTAATACCTTTATCGGTAGGTTGGGGAAAAAATGGAAAATCATTACTAATAAAGTTTTTAGATGACTTATAACTGTTGCAGTGGCACAAAAACAACAACAAAATTAAAGTGTTGCTATAGGAAAAAGTAACTTTTGTAATAATTACATTGTGAGAATCTGTATATTGGAAGTAATGATGCTGAAAAGAATAATGATTAATATCAGATTAATAACAATTTGAACTTAACTTTCCAACAATTCATTGTGTCTGAGATAAAAGTATTTCTATGTTATCTAAGCAGGGGATCAACATATCCTATATATACTGGTAAAACAGGCTGGTTTCTCATGCAACGAGTATATTAGGTTTTAAAAACAGTACTTTAAATTTAGAAAGATGAAAGTAGCAAAGAAGATGTAAAATCAATGAAATGAAATTACTATCTCACTAAAAGAATGTATCACATTCTAGTTGAATAAAGAGAAAGTTTTGTTGGACTTTATCATAATTCACAACTACATAAATTTGAAAGTGATTTCTGATGATGGAGAGCTCTTTACTCTGCAGCCAAGTGCAGTTAAGATCAAGCTGTTTAAGCCTTGAAAAAATGTATGTATCTAACAACAATTAAGATTTGAAGCCACTTATCAGAAGAAAGGAATATATGTTCATATTATCATGAAAGATTTTGACCAGCAGCAGTCTTTTTTGAAGTGGAAATTCCATCACAATAAAAATGTATGGGATCCTCATGAAGAAATTCTATCTCTTGTGTAAGCAAGTCTTGTAATCACAAGACTTGAGCACAACCTCAAGGGTCTACCATCTAAAGAAACATCTTTCATTTTCCTACGACGTCTTTAATTAGCTAGGTTTTTAAGTGCAGCATGTTTAGTTTATTGTCCTAACACTCCCACTGTTGTCTCTGGGAAATTTCTGTGACTGTGCTACTTCTATCTCCCTTAAGCAGAGTTCATCAAAAACAGCTGTAAGCTCAGATACATTCAATCTATAGCAAGACCATGAGTGTGTAAATGGAGATGTATGTGATTTTATCAAAGGGATCTAAATGCTCATGCCTCCCTGTGCCCTCTCTGTCTGTAAAAGACTGTCTGTTTTGTTTGCTTCAATATATGGTTTACTTTAAAAAAACTGTGACTCGACAGGAGGAAGAAATTTGCTTGCTTTGCCCTTTCCTGTCTCTCAAAATGCGGGTTGAGTTTATGCCTTTGTGAGGAGAGGAGAAAGTTTCCACTCTAATGGCAGCTGAGCATTCCCTTTGGGTAGGCAGAGAAGGACTGATGTGGTAACCATGGGAGTTCAAAAGCCTGAAGAACATCAAAGAGGAGTGGGAAAACAAGATTACAACATGCCATTTCATAGAAGTGGCTGTGAAGGGTTTCTTTTTGCTAGTGAGGAGGAGGATGAATGTTGCCCTACTAAGACCAAGACTGATAAAAAGGGCTCCCATTGCAATGACACAAAGTGTGAGAGGACTTCTCTTAATATGTTTTGTCCACTATAGGTGAGTTTAAAAACATTTCTTATTATTATTTTTTAGTAAGAACATTTTAAAACATTTATGGTTTTGTTACAAATGTTTTATAACTTTTTGCTGTTGTTTGTTTAAGTGATATTTGTATAGATAAAGATGCTGTCAGACCTACCCCAAAGATCAGGTTGATTTGTGATTCTGGGATGCTGGAATTGCTGAGTGTTACCACAACAACATATACAATGAAGGCTGGTTGTTATATGGTTTGTTATTCAGGAAATAGCTTATTTTTTCTGAGGGGCAAAGAAATAACATGTTTTATGGCTACAATTGGGGAAATAGTTCCTTCTGTTTTTGCTGCTGCAGGCAAGCTTTGAAGTGAAAGTACAGATATGACTTCCAGATAGGTGTCTGTATGGAGGAGGGGCCATCACCAACAGCATAAGCTTTAAAAAAGCAGTGGGATTCAGTTATATTTTCATCTCTCTCCAATACAGGAATAAGGATAATTAAAGGGAGTTTCCTTTTTGTTAGCCACAATCTTCTTTCCAGTTAGACTTGTAATGTGATGATTAATTAAGGGATAATGCTGCAGTTAAATGATTTTTAATGCTGCATATAGCAGAGGCCTTGAAAGAATCACAGACATAAGTGAGAAGATTATGTTGTGCTCAGGTTAAGAGATGAATCTGCTTTTACACTGAAAAAGGGAAAATCAGCACGGAGATGAAAGCTCAGCAAACAGTACAGACAATCATGTTATTCCTCTTCTTGGGTTGTGCATGACACAAACATACTCTCTTTTCCCATTTGGGTTACTGATATGCACAGTATGAAAATGTGTCATTTACTCGACTATTGACTTAAAAATTAAGCAGCTTGGCAATACTTGAAGTGGATAGTGTACAAAATAATAATAATAATAATAATATGTATAGCTGCAAGAGCAAGGCCCCAGTGCAGCTTATTAGCAGAGCTGCATCCTCAGTAGGCTTGCAAAGATTTAGAGTGAATGACTACTGGCAAGTGAAGCCTTGTTGAATGAGCAGCCACTGTAATGAATCCAGAAAGACTATGCTTAGCACAGCCTCCAGTGTGGCTCAGGTTGATTGAATTGTAAATTGAGCTGGTGTAAAACTGCAATACCTACATGCAGTGGCATATTATGTATGTTTTTGTTTGTTTGTTTTTCAATGAAATCTGAAAAATATCCATTTATGGATATTCCATCAACTCTGTACACAAAATTATTACACTAAACAGAGTAAGAAAATGTAATTTTGTGTAGCCTTCTATGCTGGGCACTATAAAAAAGATTAAGTTACAATCAAATTAGAATTAATATCAAAGAGAAGAGAATAAGAAAGAGACAGGTGCAGACTGAATTACCTTTTCAGCTAAAGTAAAACCTTCCAAAAAAATAAAATAAAATCAAGACTAGCATTCATTAACTGGTATCCTGGCTGTAGCATACAGTTATAGTTTACCTGATTTAGGAATATATCAAACTGAATCCTTCCTCTCTTAAGTCCCATGTCCACATTCAACTCTGACACTAGAACCACCTTTTCAGACCTGTCATCACTCCCTTACTTTCCAACTTCCACAACCTTCTTCTATCTCTTTGCAATGTCTTGCAAGTTGGGAGGGTAGGAGAGAGCAACCTGGCTCTCTTAGCTTTTTTTCTTTTTTTCTTTTTTTTCAGAAAAAAAAAAAAAAATGTTCCCAGTGTTTTAGCCAGAACTCAGAACTGAAGATCATACAGGAGACCAAATTCTGGATTAGGAATTAAAGGGAAGACCAGACTAAGTGACATCATAGTGGGGGGGTCTTACAGGCCACTTGAGCAGGAAGGCTGAACAGCTGAGGGCTTCTACAGACAGATAGAAGCAGTCTCACATTCACAAGCCCTTGTCCTCATGGGGGACTTCAACTACCCTGATATCTGTTGGAGGGACAATGGAGCAGGGCATAAGCAATCCAAAGAGAGGTTCTTAGAATGTGTTGATGTTAACTTCCTTCTGCATATGACAGAGGAGCCAATGAGGAGAGGTGCTATGCTGGACCTTTTTCTCACCAACAAGGAGCTTGTTAGGAATGTGAAGGTCAAAGGCACCCTTGGCTGCAGTGTACTTGAAATAGGGTTCCTTAGGGCAAGTGAGGAGGGTACAGAGCAATCTCAAAACCCTGAATTTCAGGAGAGCAGACTTTGGCCTGTTCAAGGACCTGCTTGGTAGGGTATTGTGGGATAAAGCCCTGGAGGAAAGAGGGGCACAAGAAAGACAGTTAATATTCAAGGGTAAGCTCCTCCAAGCTAAAGAGTGATGCATCTCAAACAGAGAAAGACAGGCAAAAGCAACAGGAGGACTGCATGGATGAACAAGGAGCCAAATTCAAACACAAAAAGGAAGGCTACAGAGGCTTGGAAGCAAGGTCATTTAACCTGGGAGAAATATAGAGACACTGTGAAAGCATCCAGGGCTGAAGTTAGGAAAGCTAAAGCCCAGATAGGACTGAATCTGACCAGAAACATCAAGAGCAACAGAAAAGGTTTCTATAAGTACATCAGAGATAGGAGAAAGACCAGGGAAAACGTGGGCCCTCTCCAGAAGGAAAAGGGAGACCTGTATACCTAGGACATGGAGAAGACTCAAATACTCTATGACTTTTTTGCCTCAGTCTTCACCAGCAAGAACTTTAGCCACCTAATTCACAGAACCCAAAGTCAGGGTCTGGGAGAATGAAGAACCACCCACATAAGAAGAGGATCAGGTTCAAGACCAGCTAAGGAACCTGAACATGCACAAGTCTGTTGGACCTGATGAGATACATCTGAAGGTCCTGAGGGAAAAGGCAGATAAAGTTGCTAGGCCACTACCAATCATATCTGAGAAGTCGTGGCAGTCTGGTAAAGTTCCCACTGACAGGAAAAGGGGAAACATAACCCCATTTTTTAGAAGGAACAAAAAGAAAAAAAAAAAAAAAAAAAAAAAAGCCTGTAGAACTACAGGCCAGTCAGTCTCATCTCTGTGCCTGACAAGATGACAGAGTAGATCCCCCTGGAAATCATAATAAGGCACATGGAGAGCAGAGGGGTGATAGGTGACAGCCAACATGGCTTCACTAAAGGAATTGTGCCTGACAAATTTGGTGGCCTTCTATGATTGTGTTACAGCAATGGTGGATATGAGAAGAGTAATTACATCATCTGCCTGAACGTGTGCAAAGCATTTGATATTGTTCTCCACAACATCCTTGTTTCTAAAATGGAGAGTCACATATTTGATAGATGGACCACTTAGTGGGTAAGGAATTGGCTGGATCGTCATGTTCAAACGGTTGTGGTCAACAGCTCTGTGTCCTGGTGGAGACCAGTGACAAGTGACATTCCACAGGAGTCTGAATAGGGACTGGTATTATTTAATATCTTTGTCATTGATATGGATGGTGGGGTGGAGTGCTCACTCAGCAAGCTTGTGGGTGACACCAAGATGAGTGGTGTGTTTAACATGTTAGAGGGAAGGGATGCCATCCAGAGGGACCCTGATAAAGGCTCTTGAAAGGTGGGTCCCATGTAAACCTTATGAAGTTCAAAAATGCCAAATGCAAGGTCTTGCACCAAGGTTAGGACAATCTCAAACATGAACACAGGCTAGGTAATGAGTGGATAGAGAGCAGCACAGTGTATAAGGACTTGGTATTGGTGGACAAAAAACAATATGAGCCAACAACATGCACTTGTAACCCAGAAATCCAGTCATATTGAGGGTTGCATCAAAAGACGTGTGCCTAGCAAGTTGAAGAAGGTGATTCTTCCCCTCTACTCTGTTCCTGTGGGACCCTACCTGTTGCATTCAGCACTGGATACCCCAGCACAAGAAAAATGTGGGCTTGTTAGAGTAGGTCCAGAGGAGAGCCGTGAAAAAGGTAAGAGGGATGGAACAACTCTCCTAGGAAGACAGGCTGAGATAGTCATGTTTCTTTAACCTGGAGAAGATTAGGCTCCTTATAGAAGATTATAAACCCCTTTTCCAGTACCTAAAGGGGGCCTACAGGAAAGCTGGGGAGGTACTCTGTCAGAAAGTGTAGTGACAGGACAAGGGGTAACAGCTAAACTAAAAGAAGGTAGATTTAGATTAGACATTAGGAAAAAAATCCTTACTATGAAGGTGGTGAGGCACTGGAGCAGGTTGGCCAGAGAAGCTGTGGATGTCCCATCCCTGAAAGTGTTCAAGGCCAGGTTGGATGGTACTTTTAGCACCCTGGTCTAGTGGGAGGTGTCCCTGTCCACGGCAGAGGGGTTGGAACTAGGTGATCTTGTTGGAGGTGTGCCAGGGGGAAAAGTGGCAAGGCTGGGGGAGAAGGCTAAGGCCCAGCTGAAGTGCATTTACACTAATGCACGCAGCATGGGCAACAAGCAGGAGGAGCTAGAAGCCATTGTGCAGCAAGCAGGCTATGACTTGGTTGCCATCACGGAAACGTGGTGGGACCACTCTCATGACTGGAGTGCTGCAATGTCTGTCTATAGGCTCTTCAGAAGGGACAGGCAGCACGGAAGGGGTGGTGGAGTAGCTCTCTATATTAGAGAGTGTTATGATGTCGTCGAACTTGAGGCTGGGAATGACAAGGTGGAGTCGCTATGGGTTAGGATCACCGGAAAGGCCAACAAGGGAAGCATCCTGGTGGGGGTCTGTTATAGACCACCAAACCAGGATGAGGGGACGGATGAGGAGTTCTACAGGCAGCTGGCAGAAGTTGTGAAATCATCAGCTCTTGTTCTTGTGGGGGACTTTAACTTCCCAGACATATCCTGGAAACACAACAGAGCCCAGAGAAAGCAGTCCAGGAGGTTTCTGGAGAGCGTGGAAGATAACTTCCTGACGCAGCTGGTTGGCGAGCCTACCAGGGGAGGTGCTCCGCTAGACCTGTTCACTAACAGAGAAGGACTGGTGGGAGACATGCTGGTCGGGGGCTGTCTTGGGCAGAGTGACCATGAAATTGTAGAGTTCTTGATACTTGGCGAAGTCAGGAAGGGGATTAGTGAAACCGCTGTCTTGGACATCCGGAGGGCTGACTTTAAGCTGTTCAAGACACTGGTTGGCAGAGTCCCTTGGGAGGCGGTTCTGAAAGACAGAGGAGCCCAGGAAGGCTGGGCGCTCTTCAAGAAAGAAATCTTAATGGCTCAGGAGCGGTCTGTCCCCACGTGCCCAAAGATGAGCCGGCGTGGAAGAAGACCGGCCTGGCTGAACAGAGAATTGTGGCTTGATCTTAGAAGAAAAAAGAGGGTTTATAGTCTTTGGAAAAGTGGGCGGGCCACTCAGGGGGACTACAAGGATGCTGCGAGGCGGTACAGGGACAAAATCAGAAAGGCCAAAGCTCATCTGGAGCTCAATCTGGCCACTGCTGTTAAGGACAACAAAAAATGTTTTTATAAATACATCAATACCAAAAGGAGAACTAAGGAGAATTTTCACCCTTTATTGGATGCGAGGGGAAACTTAGTTACCAGAGATGAGGAAAAAGCTGAGGTGCTTAACGCCTTTTTTGCCTCAGTCTTTAACAGCAAAACCACTTGTTCTCTGGATGCCCAGTACCCTGAGCTGGTGGAAGGGGATAGGGAGCAGAATGTGGCCCCCGTTATCCATGAGGAAATGGTTGGCGACCTGCTACAGCATTTGGATGTACGCAAGTCAATGGGGCCAGATTGGATCCACCCGAGGGTACTGAGGGAACTGGCGGAGGAGCTGGCCAATCCACTTGCCATCATTTATCGGCAGTCCTGGCTGTCGGGAGAGGTCTCATTTGACTGGCAGCTAGCAAACGTGACGCCCATCTACATAAGGGCCGGAGGGTAGACCCGGGGAATATAGGCCTGTTAGTTTAACATCAGTGCCAGGGAAGCTCATGGAGCACATTATCTTGGGTGTCATCATGCGGCAGTTGCAGGGCAAGCAGGCGATCAGGCCTAGTCAGCATGGGTTTATGAAGGGCAGGTCCTGCTTGATGAACCTGATCTCCTTCTATGACAAGGTGACACGCTTAGTGGATGAGGGATAGGCTGTGGACGTGGTCTACCTTGACTTCAGTAAGGCATTTGACACCGTTCCCCACAGCATTCTCCTCAGGAAACTGGCTGCTCATGGCTTGGACTGGCGCACACTTTGTTGGGTTAAGAGCTGGCTGGATGGCCGGGCCCAGAGAGTTGTGGTGAATGGAGTCAAATCCAGTTGGAGGCCGGTCACTAGTGGAGTCCCCCAGGGCTCGGTACTGGGGCCAGTCCTCTTTAACATCTTTATCAATGATCTGGACGAGGGGATCAAGTGCACCCTCAGCAAGTTTGCAGACGACACCAAGTTAGGTGCGTGTGTCTATCTGCTCAAGGGTAGGAAGGCTCTGCAGGATGACCTGGATAGGCTGGACCGATGGTCCAAGGCCAGCGGTATGAAGTTCAACGAGGCCAAGTGCTGGGTCCTGCACCTGGGGCACAACAACCCCAAGCAGAGCTACAGGCTGGGAGATGTGTGGTTAGAAAGCTGCCTGTCAGAGAAGGACCTGGGAGTATTGGTTGACAGTCGGATTAATATGAGCCATCAGTGTGCTCAGGCGGCCAAGATGGCCAACAGCATCCTGGCTTGCATAAGAAACAGTGTGGCCAGCAGGGCCAGGAAAGTGATTGTCCCCCTGTACTCAGCTCTGGTGAGGCCGCACCTCAAGTACTGTGTTCAGTTTTGGGCCCCTCACTACAAGAAGGACATGGAGGTGCTTGAGCGAGTCCAGAGAAGGGCAACAAAGCTGGTGAAGGGTCTGGAGAACAGGTCTTACGAGGAGCAGCTGAGGGAGCTGGGACTGTTTAGCCTGGAAAAGAGGAGGTTCAGGGGTGACCTTATTGCACTCTACAGGTACATGAAAGGAGGCTGTAGCGAGGTGGCGGTTGGTCTATTCTTCCACGTGCCTGGTGACAGGACGAGGGGGAATGGGTTAAAGTTGTGCCAGGGGAGGTTTAGGTTGGATATTAGGAAGAACTTTACTGAATGGGTTGTTAGTCGCTGGAATAGGCTGCCCAGGGAAGTGGTTGAGTCACCATCCCTGGAGGTCTTTAAAAGACGTTTAGATGTAGAGCTTAGGGATATGGTTTAGTGGAGGACTTGTTAGCGTTAGGTCAGAGGTTGGACTTGGTGATCTTGGAGGTCTCTTCCAACCTAGACTATTCTGTGATTCTGTGATCTTAAAGGTCCCTTTCAGTCCAAATCACTCTATGATTCAGTAACTTTCAGTAGTCACCCTCAGCCTTTTCAAGATAATAAGCCAGCATGTATCAACTGATATGCAGTACCCACAGTGAGAAGATTCAACGTCATTACTTCAGATTACCTAACAAATTGACAGCTACTTAGGGAGAAAACCCCACAAGAGCCTCAGAGAGTATGTGGACCCAAACAGTCACCTGGATTCTTTGTAATATCATCTGAGATTTTGCAAAGTAGTTTTCAGCTCCTAACAGATACAGAACAAGTTTATGAATCTTATAATAAAGCCAGGAAAAAAAATCATCTTTAGTGGCACTGAGGTGGGAATATTACAATGACAACGGGAATGTGTAAATATTGTAAAATTTCACCCCCTAAATGCAACACAGGCATCATTGTCATACAAATTAAAAGATAAATTTATGGTTCTCAGTGATGTTTTGTTCTAAACAAGATATCTAATGAGTTGAGTTCTTGGGTAATTCTTAAAGTCACTTAGCTTTTTAAAATCTATACATCAGAAGACATCTTTGTGCAGTACAAAAGTCTATAATTGAAAGTTAGAGGCAGATATGCTCCTCAACTATTCAGCAACTTTAAAAGTTACAGCTGTGGCATACATTCCATGAAGTACCAAGGAAATTAAGGCTATTATATTGTATAATGAAATAAGGAACTAATTTTTTTCTTTCTTTTTTTTTTTTTTTTTTTTTTTTTAAGAAAGATGTTTCAGCAAAGACCTGGACTGATGATAGCCATCATCAATGTCAGCTTCACCCATGTTCTTTTAGCACAGAACGTGTGCTAGTGAAACTGTTAAAACTTCATATGATAGAAGATATGGATCTAAAATTGGTTATTAACTAGTTAAAGATTAAGAGCATGTATTTTAAATTGAATGGTCTGCATCAAAGTTCTGCTCCACAGGGGAACTTTGGTCTGGTACCTTGGGCACCTCCTGTCCTCCTGCTGCACTGACATTGGGGTCTGCAAGGCTGTTTCTTATTCCTTGCTCTCACAGCTTCTGTTGTCCAGCTGTTTTTTTTTTGTTTTGTTTTGTTTTTCCCCTTTCTTAAATATGCTCTCGCAGAGGTACAAACAACATTGCTTATTGGCTCAGCTCTGGCTAGCGGTGCATCCCTTTGGAGCCAGATGAAACTGGTCCTTATCTAATATGGGGCAGCTGCTGGATTCTTCTCACAGAGGCCACCCCTGCAACACCCATGACCCCCAACAATGCCATGTAAACCTAATACAGTCAGCAACGTGTAACAAGAAGTTGTAGAACTATAGTATTTATGCCATTGTAGACTAAGCACTTGAACCACAAAAGCACAGTGGTGTCTTTTAATTAGGTAATTTTATTAGAATTCTCAGAGCCAAAGGATGACAACCTGTTTTGTCTTAACATTCTAAAAGCAGATGTAGATTTGTGAATGGTAACCGACCTTGACTATATTTATCACAGACATTCCAAATTTCATTGTTTTGCAAATGTTCAAATTCACACTTGCTTTGCTTTGAAAGCAGAATTTACACTCTTTATTGATGTTATGTATGTATACAGCTTGTAATCTGTTTTGTAACTTCCATTCTTCACTAGCAACTAATGCTCCATAAACAGCAGTGCTATTGCAAGTGGAAGGATCTGTTGTATGAGAACACAAGCAGTAGTAGGCGAAAAGAGGAAAACTCCAATGTGGAGAGAAAGAACAACCAAATTAAAGATGCAGAGCTATTCCAAATTGTCAATTTGGCAATGTATGTATGTATGTGTATATATATATATATAGGTATTTTTATATTTATACTTGATGGGGTTATCTCAAATGACTCAACATTTAGATTAGAACAGCAATCCTAAATTAGACTCATATATATACATATTTAATGGTGTGGAATTTGCGGTCTTTGCTCTGCTCACTTGTGCCTGAGGTGCAGTTTCACCGCTGCCTTACGCCTATTAGAAGTTTGCCTCTGAAATGGGCAATGTTTCCACTCCATCCTTGGTCACATTCTTAATAATTCTCTTCAGTCAGTTCTAGCAAACACATGGTCACTGGCTGAAGTATACTGTGTTATTGATATGGCTGAAAATGATACTGAACAAATTATTAGTCCTCATTCTGATCAGGACTGCTCTGGCTATTAGCCAGGTGGCCACATAGTTTCTAGACCTGACACAGGAAAGAAAAGGAAGATGTGCAGGGATGCAGGGAGTGGAACAGCACAGAAGAACCATCCTTTTTTTTTTTTTTTTTTTTTTTTTTTTTTTTTTTTTTTTCTCCTACAGGTATAAATTTAAATCCACTTCTACTGACTGCTAACTCTACCTGCAGTTCCTCCATTTGATTAGCTGTACCTTAGCTGTAGATGTCTATAGACATATATATAGATAGATATAGCTGAAGATATCTAGCTGTATCTCACTCTTTATTTATCTGTATACTGTATAGTGTAAATGTATATAAATATACACATATATGTATATCATAGTCTTTTGACAAAATATTTTTGGATTACAAATCAAATTTTCCAGAAGAAAACATATGTATACAGGATTTATCCAGTAGCTATTTTCTTTGGAAAAAACAAAATGAGTTATTATGCCTATAATTAGTTATTTTGCAACTGCATAATTCTGAATCATAATCAGAAAATAAAATATTTCAGAATTCCTGAATTGAAATGTTTTCCTGAAATAAGAGCTTTCTCTATGACTTTACAGATGCTAAGTCAGTAGGGAATTGTAGTCCAACCCTGCTGGATTCCTTTCTGAAGGAACAACTGCTGGAGTTGTTCCAAAGCTGAAGTAAACCTCTTAAGGCACTGAAAGATTTTTCACAGACTATTTCAAAGACTATTGTACATCGTAGAATGTACAGTTTTTGGTCAGCCAATTGAAATCTTTAAGTTCAAGAATGTACAAAAAAGTTGTTTGTAAAAAAATAAAAATCTTATATAAAACTCTAATTTATATCTGTATCTCAATCAAAGTTATCCAGAACTTTTAATTTGATAAATGTTAATATATATATTTTTTCCCCTATGGATTTACAATAAACATATATATATATATAAATTATTGTAATCTATTGTGAGATGGAAGACTTAGATTTCTGTCTTTCAGCTAGCAATACTCTTAATATTCTAAACTGCTTTCCTGCATCTTTTAATCTCAGTTGAAAACTTTCCTAGCACCACTTTATTTTTCTTCAATTCATAATTTTCAAACTATGTTTCTTTATTTAGCCTTTTAATTTTTAATTCCACAACTGGTTGCAATCATTTTTATTTTTGTTTTTATTTTTATTTTTATTTTTAATTTTTAATTTTTACTGTTTGCTTTTGTTGAAAGTCACTTCTTCAGCTGATGCAAGTTTGTTTTACTCCACTGATGGAAGGGACCAAAGTTAATTTACCAACATTATGTACAGTCCCAAAATTCTCAGAAATAAACATTGTGTAATGTAAACTACAGGAACAATTTAGTAGAGGCAACAATGTTTAAACTGTGGTGTTTCAATATTGGTTAATTCTGTAAAAGGTCTTCGATATACAATTCTCAGAAATAAGCTGTCCTGGCTAAAATACAAATTGCATTTTCACTGAAAATACTATAAATCAAACAGAAATAATATTGAAAAATGGCTCTTCTCCTTATGACCTTATGTCCAGTGAGAGATTTCTGAGTGGAATACTGATAATAACAAGTGATTAATTTTAAGCTATGTACTATAGTGTAAGATCCTACTTTGTCTATTACAAAGCTATCAAAAATATTTCTACTACTGTCATAGACAACTAAAGAATATCCAGCATGTTCTTTAACTACATTGTGTTAACTCTTGTAAAAGTGAGGCAGGCAAATTAAGGATAGACACTAATAAAGAAATTATGAGAGTAAAGCCTCAGCTTCGTAATAAGGCAAAATACAATGATGCATCTTGTTTTATATTTTTGTATACTTGTACTTAGCTGAAGTTGACCCATAACTTAAAAGATTACAGATATTTTCTTAGTTGGAAAAAAACTATGGTATGGGATTTGAATATGGTACTGTGATGGATTTCTTTCTCAGTCTTGCAAAAAGCACTCTTTTTTTTTTAATACAAATACATCTTAATACTTTTGTGTTCCCCACAGGCTGTTCAAGAGTTGCAAACTCATACTGCTTAACATTTCAGATTCTACCTCCAGCTTTATGCTACATATACAAAGGTAAAAGAAAACAAACAAACAAACAAACAAAAACTACATTTTGGTTTATTTTTCTTATTTAGTTTTAGCAACATTTTGCTGAACATAAAATGTGGATTACACAGCAAAAATAAAGGCAGAAAAACAGATTCAATATCATCCCTTATTAACTTTTCCACTTTCCTGGCAGAAATTGTTTCTGTCAATACTTTAATTTCAAATGGGCAAAAAATAAAATAAAAAATAAAAAAAGGTTGTTGGCAAACTGGGAACTGCATCTGAGATTTGGCCTATAAATATTATACTCTATAGTTTCTTTCACATAAAGTTTTTGGGTCATGATAAAAATACTAATTCTTTCAGGTTTTATGTTCCTATACTGACAATGTTGAGCTATACTGGTACTAAGGAACATAAAAAAAAAAAAAAAAAAAAAAAAAAAAGTGAGAATGTTGCCATATAATTCTTTAGGCACGGATTTTGAGATGAACAGATGAACACAAAAATACAGATTTGTTCCTAGTTATATGCAGCAAAGATATAGGGGAGGTCTGCGTCGAGTTGTTGTTGTTGTTGATATTTTGTATGAAATGTATCTCAATATTGAAAACGAGGTCCTGATGTTTTAAAACATTTACACTCATGTACATCAGAGTTGTCTTTCTACCATAGTGAGGTTGGATACAGACATGAGTACAAGAGGGAACACCAGATTAGAATGCAAAATAAAAACAGCTTTCCCATGAAAAGACTTGGCTGAAGTACCTGCAAGGAGGAATGCAACATAACCAAAGAATTTGTGTCACAAGGAGGTCATCTTTAGCAGTCTTCTGCCAGGATGTCAGCGTGTGGATGTCTGAGAAGTACTGACAAATGCAGTTGTTTGGCTAGCACTTGCAGTGAATGTGACAGGCAATTCTTCTATTCCTCTGTGTTTGCATGGTAAGTAGGTTTCATGAAATGGGCTACAGGGAAAAAAAAAACTTGGTGTTGGAAACATAAAAACATGGTTCCTTCCCTGTATGGCCTAGTGACAGTGTTCCTAATTGAAAACAAGTACAATAAATGTGCTGGGTACTTTGCTTTGACTTCTTAAATTCATTTATTCCTCAGAAGATGGAATTTCAGTTAGGTTAGTGATTCTCAGGAAGACTGCAGAAAGTAGGGTGTCTACTATATATTAGCACTACATTAGCCAGTATTATCATAGAATCATAAAATCACAGAATCATGGAATGGCTAAAGTTGGAAAGAATCTTAATGATCATCTACTTCTAACCCCCCTGCCATGGGCAGAGGTAACACCCACAAAAGCAGGTTGCCCAGTAGATCAGGTTATCAGGCAGTCTGCCTAACATTTGTGGTCAGCACTGCAGTGGGAGGTTTTTATGATGGATGCAAGGAATTTCACCATCCTAGGTCCTTTCTTTACCTGCCTGTAAAGCAACTTCTTCAGTAGCCTTGAAATCCTATCTGTAGTTTTACAAAGAAACTGACTTAAAGAGCTACTTGCTTCTTTGGTATTGCACAAGTATTTTGAGATGATCTGGAAGTAGAGTACATATATAACAGTTTTGTAACCTTTGTTTTTCAGCTAAAAATACAGCTCTATACCACAATACAGACCTTCACTTAGAAACCAGATTAGCCCTAAGAAGAAAGCCTGTGCTACACTTGAAAGACCATCCTGTCTTTTTATTCAGAGATCATTCAAGTATTTAAAAAATGAATGTTTATGAATTAATGAACCCTGACTTGCTCTCTGATTTGGGTAATTCCTGACAAACCTGTTCCTCCACAAATTTTGACACCTGAAGGCACTTCATTTCTGTACAGCAAATTTTGTCAAGTGTACGGATCTTCTTTGAAGAGTAAAATTTGAGAACTATTTGGAGCCTAGCCTTGCCTTGCCTTGCCTTCCCTTCCCGCACTCGTGTGTTCTAAACAAATTTGATTTCCAATTGACATTCTATGAGTGTCCTTGAAATGTGATCTTTGTGGCACATCATCTATAATTAAAACAACTAATACAGTAAGTACAGGTATCTATTTTTCAATAGAGTTGTCTTTCAAGTATTCCTTTATCCATTGTACATTTTTTTCTGAAATAAGTCACAGACATTTAAGCACATGACCAAAGAGGTTGGAAATCTTCAGGGACCCCTAAAAGAGATTTATTATTATTATTACTAGTAGTAGTAGTGGTAGTGCTACAAGTACTACTACTACTTTAATTTGGTGAGAATCTTGACTTGATTAAAGTTTCTCAATATCCTCCAGACATAAAAAGATGTCTGTCCCTGCCCAAGTAGATGACTTCAGTCATCTATTTTACTATTAACTTTCACAGTTTTTAGTGGTACTGTTAAAGGTAACAAGAACAGTCTTAATCATGGAAATAATTTGTTCATTATTCTTTAGCAACATGTTTTTTCTTATATAGCTTTGATGAGATGAACTTAAGGTCACAATACTAGATAATATTAATGGTATTTAACTTTGATCACATGGCAGGGAAGAATTAGTGTACAATAGATTCACTTCCTGAAAGAAACACGTACCAAAATTAAAATTCTGCATATCAACTGTGTGTGCAGTTAGATAAGATGATAGAATCTGCATGAAGTTCTACTAAACCAAAATGATAGAATGATAGCATGTTGAATTCACTATAGTGGAATTGTTTACTTGAGGCAGATAATCACAATGGCAAATGGCAAAAGACTCATGTTATTTATATTTATTTTAGCATATATGAAAATTCAATGTGTCTTGAATGAAAATGTCACTCTTCTAATGAAAAAAAAAAAAAAAAAAAAAGCTCTCATATTATGCTTGAGGGGAGATGTATATACTTTTTTAGTACCAGTGACTCAAATGAAAATATGTATTTAGAAGTTCACATAAATATTAACTTATGTTTTTTTGTTGTTGTTGTTTTGATTTGTTTTTCCTTAATGTAGAATGTTTGCTTTATACTTAAAGCTTGAAGTAGAGCAGTACTAAGCAACAGAGTTTTTCACTCAAAGTGGTAGGATTAGAATATGAATAATCTTGAGTTCTGCTCAGTATTTTTCAGAATTAAGTTGTTAATGAAAGTTATAAACTTTGTTCAGCACCTTATAGTTAACATTAAGAGCAAACTTAAAACATTAAATTTGAGATAAGTTGTCATGGATTTTTTCACATGCATCTTTGTAAATTCCAAAATCTTTCTCACCACACTGAGATGAAGTTTCTCTAATTTTGCTTCTGGAAATAATAATCTCAAAGTGAGATTTTGTGTTCTAAACCATAGCAATGCTGTATTCATCCTGTTCATTATAAGTGACGTGTTCTTACAGCATGTATTTTGAACCTAGATACTTTTACAAATTAAATCTGTCTTTATTTCATCCACAATGAATGCAGAACAATACTTTAAAAACAAATAATCACATAAAGACCTTTCATATATCTATCAAGTCAGGGATTAAGAAAGAGCTACTAGTACATGCAGATGGTTAAGGAAAACATAAAATGATTTTCTCCTCTCTCCATGCTTTCCCTTGCCTGCCTTCCTACCTCCACCCGACCACCCTCCTCCACCAACAGCAGAATGCTACATACAAAATAAGGGGATGGGGGGAAGGGGTAATAATTGCAGCATTACTGATGATAAAAAAAAAAAAAAAAAAAAAAAAGTTGGAAAATAAGACACATGACATTATGTTCAAAAAGAATATAATCCCTTTAGAATATTTGGTCATGAAACAGAACTTCACAGATACAGTAGTTAAATATCAGTTCTCTCCATCAAAGATGTAATAACATATCCTGAAAATGTGAATCTTCACTTTTTTTATAAGATTACTAAAATGTTTTGTAAACTTAATTTATCACCCTACTGTTATATTTGAATTCTTCCCATGATATTCCACATCAAGGAATATTCTGTATTTGGATAGATATGAATGCCATAGCTTTTTTAAATAGATGAAGCCTGCTACTAGTCTTGGATTTCTTAACACAATTTGATTCTGATTTGCTGATACACTTAGTGTGTGGTGCATACCCCTATGGGGTGAGAGCAGTCATATCCTACGCTATGCTCACAGGAGAGGAAAAAACAATTACCTTTTCTTCAAGGACACTAAGCAAAGCAGAAAGCAACTATGCAAACCTGAATGGGAGCGTGGCCCACTCTTCAGAGTGTGCAAGTTTCATTGCTACTTGTACAGATGAAGTTTCACTTTCTAACAGATCTTCTTCTCCTATCTTATCTTTGGACCACATTAAGTTTTTCCATTTCCAACTATCAAGAAAATGTAGAAGTGGGTTCTTCTATTATCTGCCTACACCTGTTATCAGGCACAGAAATTTCTTCATTAGTTGATTATGCAGATGTCTTGTCAAAATTAGCTTTGTCATATAAACACCAGAAACTTTTGTATTTTGGAGAATTAGAAAATATGCAGCAGTTTTACCAAGAATGAAAATTAATAGGTGGCCCCAGTAATATCCTGAATTCTCGCCAAAATTGTTATAGAGAAAAGCCTGAAATAAGGGCATTCATTCACATATTGCATTTCCAAAATAATACAAATGGATTGTCACTAAAAATATTTTAAATGTATCCTCAGGCTAACAGTTATTGAATCAAGTTGCCAATAAAGGCACTGTTATGTTCTTGGTAATGCCGTGTTTTTAGCTCCATGATTAACCTTTGCTCAGATTTGAGGTGGAGCTCAGGTATTTCTGGACGTTTTAATCCACAGTGAGGCATACACTAAGCCTACAGGAGAGTTAACATTGTACAGCCTATGAGCCAAAACTTGAAAATGCTGCAAGCTGTCAGCATCAAACACTTGTTATTAAGGAAGTTTTATTTTAGTAATTAAATAATGTAAATTAATTTTCTATTCTAATAACTATTTTCTTATATAGAGCTGTTATTTCAAAGATTTCTGTGACAGCTAAGCATGTTTTGCTGAGGTAGTATAAATGCAGTATATATGTCAATGAAAGTTATAGCTGAAAGCAATTTTAAACCCCTAAAAAAGTAAATTATTATTATTATTATTTTTTTTTCAATTAGTATATGATGGAAAGGAAAACACGGGGTAAATGATTTCATGCTATAAATATTTCAAAGACAAGAACAGCATATTAAGCATTGGGCAGATAACGTAGTCTCACATGGAAGAAACATCATAACACAGCGTGCAGAATGAAAGTGTCAGGTAAGGTCCTACTGTATTTTACTCTAGAGCACAGTACTGTTGTTTTATGAGCATCTACACAAATCCTTGATTTTATATCATTAGAAATTGAAAAGTTTATAGAAATATCTGGCTCACCCATCTAGTAGCTTAATGTACAGTATTTTGCAAACACGTTATTAAGAAGTTTAATGTCTTTTATTTATTTGTTCATTTATTTTTTCTTCTCCAGTATTTCTCTGTCACACATATACTAGCTTTTCAGAGGAGAAGGTGGTCTTGGAGACAGGAATATAGCATAGACAGCTCAGTAAGAATTTCAGTCTTGTTACTATTCTGTACCCCTTCTTTTACTACTAACCATTACCAGTGATTTACCCTGATTTCTTTAAATGATTGCAGAAAAATAGTACTCGTATTTCTTCTGATATGTCAAGTTGCCTTCTTTAGTCTGGTAATAAAAACTGCCCAATGACTTCACCTTCTTGAAGATAGATGTGATTCCTTTAACACAGAGGAAATAGAGAGAAACAACCCAGCAGGACTGGCTAGGTATTCTATCTGAAGTTTCCATACTTAATAATAATAATAATAATCTTAAAACTTGTAATTGCACTTTAAATACACTTTCTATCTTCTTTCATTATATATATTTCATTCTTGATATAGAAATGGTTGACAGTATGTAACATAGAATGTTTTGATTATTACCACTACTTTTATAGAAACGTCATGAAAATATACTTGCAAGATAAGCTTGTGTGGTTCTGTATCATGACAGTGTGTATCTAGCATAAAATATCTATACTGCAGTTATATAAGTTATATACAATAGCATTGCTTCTATGAAGATAATAAAAAGTGTTTTAACAATAAACATAGTGAGGAACTTAGATATCTTTCGAAACTGACTTACTCCATAAACTTTTCTCTTGAAGTTTCTGGAGGTAAGAAATATTCTCAATATCTAATTCTAAAATAGATTTCTAACACAGACTATGAACACAAAATATATTTTCAGCTATTTTCATAGAGTAAAAACATTTCCTGAACAGAATGTTGAAAATTTGGATAGCAATTACATTGACTCTCTATGTAGTAGTGCCAGTTTCAGTCAGTTAACACTGGCTTAGAAAGGTTTTCCTTTAAATTTTGTAAAATGTCAAGTTCTAAACTGTTTTAACATGAAATTAAACACTGCAAGAGTATAGAAAGAAATTCCTGATCACTGTCAGTATGCAGTGTAAAATTAAATTGCCCAAACTATGGGAAGTTTTATGTTGTTTCTGCAAGTATTCATTTTTAAATATAGATTTCCAATAGCTTCTGGTTATCAGAACATATGCTGCTACTTAGAGCAAGCACAGTTTATAGATAGTACAGAACACTAACAGCTTGCTAAAGCAAAATTTTCAGTCAGTTCTTTGTTAGTTCCTGAGGACAGTGTTGAAGTGTGAAAACTAATATTTCTGCAGTGTTGAAGAAGAAGTGCTTTCACATCTTTATTAATTGCAATAACCCAGAGAAGGGAAAGGTATTTCCTACTTCACAGATATTTTCATTTTCTCCTGTGTTGACAAATAGCATTTTTGTTGTTGTTTGGTTGTTGTTGTTGTTTTGTTTGTTTTGTTTGTTTTTTTCTTGGCAAACTGCGGTTTTACTTTGTGCATTTTATGTCAGAACTTTATTTTCCAGGCTACTGATATGTACAAGAAATCGAAGTTATAGCGTATCAGTATGGCTTGAGAATAATATTTCTTCCTTGGGAATCTTGTAACAGAATGCTGCAAGTTAACCCTGATGTAAGTAAGTATGTGGTTGCTTGGGTTAGGGAGCCAAAGATGTACTGTGGTAGCTGGAAATATTTTTTGTGCTCAGTCAGTTGCAGAAATTGCATTATTCCAATGGCTGGCTTTTGCTGCTCAAGCTGCAGATGAATTGACCTATTATTTTGGTAACATCTAAAGACCTTCCACGTGAGCTGAGGCCACTGCTAGGTTCAATTTGCTATATTGCAATGTATACATTACTTACAGTACATACATTAAGATCCACTAGCATTTCCAACCTACTATATGGTCGTTGTAAACCTGATCTTCAAAGAGCTGACTACTTTCATTATACCTAAAATCCATAGGTATCTACTTCATTATACCTATCAGGCCTTTGTTTAGAGAGACCATTTACAATAGACATACAGTTGATTTCTGGGACTGTTTAGCCTGGAGAAGAGGAGGCTCAGGGGTGACCTTATTGCACTACGGGTACCTGAAGGGAGGCTGTAGCGAGGTGGGGGTTGGTCTATTCTCCCACGTGCCTGGTGACAGGACGAGGGGGAATGGGTTAAAGTTGTGCCAGGGGAGGTTTAGGTTGGATATTAGGAAGAACTTCTTTACTGAACGGGTTGTTAGTCACTGGAATAGGCTGCCCAGGGAAGTGGTTGAGTCACCATCCCTGGAGGTCTTTAAAAGACGTTTAGATGTAGAGCTTAGGGATATGGTTTAGTGGAGGACTTGTTAGTGTTAGGTCAGAGGTTGGACTCGGTGATCTTGGAGGTCTCTTCCAACCTAGACTATTCTGTGATTCTGTGATTCTGTGATTTGTGTGGGATAGAAGCAGTGGTACTCTACCTTAGCATTTCACAGGATAAACAGGATACCAACAGAGGGCAAGCAAATGCCAGTTCTTCTCATACATTTTTCCATTTATCATTTTTTAAATCATTTGAATGTTTATCCATATATTTCAGTTTTAGGACATCAATTTCAGATATAGAGATATATCCATTGGATTATTCAGTAGAAATTTCATTGGGTGCCTTTAGGTAAAAAGTCTACGCATTTAGTCTGAACTTTCTGATTGCAGATGTTGTTATTTGGAATCACCACCACTACTGAAAACAAAAACAAAAACTCACAATACTTTGGTCCAGAGCCCTCTACACTAAACTGTAAGGTTTATATTTGCACTATGATGTAGGATTGACCTTGCATGCAGGTCAAGTATGCCTTGCATACTTTTGGGTCTGTGGTAAGCAGTGCTTCAGCCATGCTTGGCAATGTTTCACATTAGGCTTTTAGCTTCTATCTGACCATTTGCAATGGAACTGGAGCTCTTGGTTCAACAGAGATTGATGTTCCACAGTTCTAAGAGAGAATTCTTCATCTGTTAGCATGAAACAATGGAGAAAATTAATGCCAAAGACATCCGTAGTGGGTTTACGTGGCAAGGTTTTGGTAGCAGGGGGCCATAGAGGTGGCTTCTGTGAGAAGGATCTAGAAGCTGCCCTATGTTTGGTAAGGGCCCCACTGCTGACCACAGCTGAGTCAATAAGTGATGATGTTTTGTACCTCTGTGAGAGCATACTTAAGACAGGGAAAAAAACACTGCACCATACACAGCAGCTGGGAGAGTGAGAGGAGTGAGGAACAGCCTTGCAGGTGCCAAGATCAGTGAAGAAGGAGGGGGAGAGGTGCTCCAGGTGCTGGAGCAGAAGTTCTCTGTGGCCTGTGGTGAGGACCATGGTGAAGCAGGCTGTCCCCCTGCAGCCCATGGAGTACAACGGTGGAGCAGGGTTCCATGCTGCAGCCCGTGGAGGAGACCATGGTGGAGCAGGTGGACCTGCACTGACGGAGACTGCAGCCTGTGGAAGACCCCTGCTGGAGCAGATTCTGGGCCGGACCTGTAGGCCGTGGAGAGGAGACCATGCAGGAGCAGGTGACCTGGCAGGAGCTGCTGCCTGTGGGGGAGCCAGGTTGGAGTAGTTTGCTCCTGAGGGATGGACCCCGTGGTACGGACCCATATCTGGAGCAGTTCTTGAAGAGAACTGCCTGTGGGCAGCCCATGCCGGATCAGTTCAGCAAGGACTGCATCCTGTGGGAGAGACCCCACAGCACAGGGGATGAGAGTGACCGAGAAGGAGCGCTGGCAAAGATGTGCTATAGACTGACCATAACCCCCATTCCCTTGTGCCGCTCGGGGGGAGGAGGTGGAAGAGGGTAGATGAGGGGGAAAGTGCCTTTGGTTTCTTTCCTTTGTTTCTCACTTCTCTAGCTCATTAGTAATAGGCAATAAATCTTACTATCTCCCTATGCTGAGTCTGTTTTGCCCATCACGATAATTACTGTGTGATCTCCTTGTCCTCATCTCAACCCTTGAGCCCTTTTCATCGTATTTTCTCCCCGTTCCTCTTTGAGGAGGGGGAGTGAGAGAGCAGTTGTGGTGGAGCTCAGCCACCCATCTGAGTAAAACCAGCACAATATCCCAGGCATTTCAGGCTGCAACCATAATTAAATGTTTTGTGATAAGTGAGTTATCAGTCTTTTATGACAGATTTATATAGTCAAAGATGACATTGATCCAGAGTCTTCCAGAGTCTCTGTGAAGTACCTGTAGTATATATTAGCAGCTGAAACTCACTGTGAATTCACTGGTAGTCCACCATATCAACACAGATTATTGATATACAACTGAAATACATTTCCATATGAGAAAAGGCCTGTAGTGACTTGAGAAGAAAGCATCCAGTCTTCTAACTCTGAGAACAGGTTACACTGACTCGAGTAACAGTCACACTATCAAGTGCTATTTTCTCCAACATGGAGGTTATCTATATCAGACAGCTATAGATCAGTTAGAAAGCCCACACGTGAAATCTCTTATTTGACTTTTACATATTCTCAGAGTCAAACTTGCCCTTAAAAAAAAAAAAAAAAAAAAAAAAAAAAAAAGCCTTATCAAGACATATAATAGATCCTCTAATAATACTGGTCTTTTTTTCCTCCCACTTCTCTAGTGCTCTAGGGACTGTGTGACCCTATGAGCTTACTGCCACCTGAACACTTATAAACACCCCTTTGTTCAAAAAGATACTAATAGGAAACTGATTGAAACAGAGCTTCAGTAGACCTCTGTTGGTGATGTCTTCCTGGCAACTCAGTGCTCTTATCTTGCATCTGGGAGATGATATCCTAGAAAGGGAGAGATCGGAGAACCTTCCATTGAAGAGATGTATAGCATCAGCTATAACCAGGCTAAGCTGTTATATTTCCTTTCAAAGCTGTCCAGTCTTTCCTGTGAGATTGTGTGCTTTACAAGCCTACAAGCTGTGGTGTTTTCTCTTCGCCTATTTTATTGCTCAGCAAACATTTCCTGGGGAAATCCTGCTGGACTTCAGACGTGCCCTCCTGAGTAGAAACAATCTTTCTGTTAAGTGATTTTTATCCTCAGCAGTTTTCAAAACAGAGTTCCCCTAGGGGAAGGTAGACCTATGGGAAGAGAAATGTAGAATTTACCAGCTATGAAAAAAAATGTCCAGATAAATTGCTTTTTAACTCCTTCCTGGTCTTGACAACATGATCAAACAATAATTGTTTCAAACATCCCACTAAAAACACAGTCCAATGTTATAAGAGAGTGGAAGGTCTACTTTTGTTCATGAACTTGCTTAGGAAAAATACTGTGACTACTGATTTCACTGTCTGAGTGCTGCTTATTTGGTGACTTTTTTTTTTTTTTTTTTTTTTTAATCCAGTTTTGATATTCTGTTGACTGCCAAGAGCTCTCCTGTACCTAGAGGATGAAAATCTCTAGCTCCCACGCAGCAGAAGTCCATTAGACCAAGCTGTTTTCTAGCACAGTTACTTCAGAGCATCCCTTGCTATACTCTGAAAATATCTCCAATACTAAACCCTGGCACAGAAGACAGTGACCACTCTGACTGTAAACACAGTGTTGTAGCCAGTGTTGGTCTGCATTAGGCAACAGGTCTCCGTCTTGTATTCATGTTTAATTCATTACCATCACTCTGAAGGAGCAGAAAGTTCATGAATTGATTCATCACTACATAGGCAACCTGTTCCTACTCACTATAGGTACCAGGAGGAAAGGATGGATATTTATATTTCTACACATGGAAAAGCATATAGATAAATTAACTTGTTCTGTCAGGCAAGCTGAATAGTGTTTTCTGCCTATATTCAAACTGTTTGCTAGCAGTTCAGCATTAATAAGTGCTAGAAAACACTTCTGCAAACTCAAAATGATCATGTCTGTTGTGGGAAGGAGTGGCCAGGAACTGTCACAATAGGCACTGGAGTAATTGTTCCTCCTACTGCTAGCCATGGCTGACAGAAGTGCATGGACATGTGTAAGGTAGGATGAGAGAAGGAGGAAGCATGATTCATTATCTAAGCACCAAAGCAGTTTCCCCAGGCCAAAGCCAGTAATGCATTAGTTTAGTAGCTTAGTTTTCAGGATCTACATGTAATGTGTATACATACCTGGGATGAATTCTGCTTTTTTTCCTAGGAAGAGTTACAAGAAGACTGCACAGAGTTTGATGGACCTCTCTACCCCTCTGCATGTGTCCATGTAGACACAATACATGAGGTGTATTACAAGTATTCCACTTCAAAAGGAAATGGGGAAAAAAAAGGGGGGGGGGGGGGGACAGGGCCAGTGATGGATGCTTCAGCTGCAAGTGGTGGATGTTATAATTAGTGTTGTACACTCCAGCTGAAAAAGGTATGGTGGTGGTTTAAAGAGAGGGGAAGTTGCCTGCCATTTTCTTGTCCTAACTTTGAGACTTAGGGTTGTGTGGCAACTTCTAGAGGATGGGAAAATCAGTTGACCCCAGAGAGCAGTTGGCTACATTTAGTCTGCAGGTCTTCACAGAGGACCTTCTGTATGGAGCATGCAGCTTGCTTCTTCATGTTTCAAAGCTACTGGATAAGAAGATACTTTTTGACAGCATCCAGGTAAGAATTCAACAAGCAAGTAGAAGACTTCTTCACTTTTTATTTATTTATTTATTTATTTATTTTTTCTCTTTTAAAAATCTTCACACACAAAATCCAAATATCTGTAAATAGAGTGTAAACATTTTCTAGCTATTTACTTTTGTGCTTTTGTAAAACCTAAATGTACTATTTACTTTTGTGCTTTTGTAAAACCTAAACTTAAGTACTGTTATCATTTTGCAGCTTTGGTGTGTCCATGCAGAAAAGTGAGGAAATGCTATCTTTGTTGTCAGACTTCAACTAAAACTCATATTTCATGTGATTCTCTATACTTCTGATTAAGCAGGCCTCTTAGTTTAATCAGCTTCCCTTTATGGAGACCACTGGACTCCATGCATGAACATAAATTCACATACAGTTTTGCAAAATGGTCAACATCCGTGAATACTCTTTCGAGTAAATATTGTTGAGTTTTGAATTTTGAAGCTTGACCCTGAACTATTAGAGGAATTGTCAAAAAGGTGAAACCAGTGCAAGCTATACCAGATACCTAAATATAATTATTTTGATATGTGTTGAAATCAGCATTTAATTATCTCAACAGACTCCTAAAGCATTCAGATGCTTACAAAACTAAACAATATCAATTTCTTTATATACACTCCTAAAGGTCATAGATTTTCTTCTATATTGTTCTCCATAAAAGTCAACCCTGAATATAAGAAATAGTAGATGAAGAAAACTCTTTCCAAAGCTTAACTTAATAAATTGAGAGTTACCTGATTTTTTTCTGCACTGTAAATTTTGGAAGGTATTCAAGATGAAACTGGGAAAATGACCTTTTTTTTTTTTTTTTTTTTTTTTTTTTTTTTCTTTTTTTTTTTTTCTTTACTTATTCTTCCTTTAAGTGCTAGCCTGGATGATTATTTCCTGCACTGATTATAATCCTTTTTTATGGAAAATCTGACCTTTACAGAATTTAGATGTGGACAGAAAACCAATGTATAATTAGATTTATTGATTTATTATTTTTTACTGATTTGAGACAATGGAAAAGGAAGATATCCTTATATCTTCCTTCTGTATCTTTTCTTAATCTGTTGATTAAGAAAGAAGCCTCATGAAATGAACACAGGTTGTGCAGTTAATATACATCATGCTGACCAGTAGTACTTATGGAAACAGACTATTATATTATTGTCTTTTAAATTTTCATTATGGAAGGAGGAGGGTGTGAAAGCGATACCCAAAATGCAGGAACTGCTGTTTAAATGACAATTTCTTCTGCAGAAGTCTTGTGTGGTAATAACCAATGCCCTCTTTCACAAATTGAAAATGAAAACCATTCAAGGTTACAAATGTGACCTCATATTGTCATAAAGTCTCATGTCCTCAAATTGGACAACAGAGTTCTTAACACAATTCTTACCTTTTCTTACCTGAAAAGGCATTCAATATATACTTTTATAAAACACACACTGGTATACTGAGAAGAATCAGGTTTCACACTGCGGTGAATCTGCCTTGTGAAAACCCTGTGATAGCCTCTCTGAGCACTGAATTTTGCTTTCAGTTCTTAGGACAAGGAAGTTTGAAATTAAAAAACAACAACAAGCAAACAAACAAGCAAAGAAAACACCTCTCATAAAACAGACAAACAAGAAAACATTTTTGTTTGCTTGTTTGTTTTCTTGGCTAATGACAAGATTTTTTTTGTGACAGATAAAGTATAAATTGTTAATTACATTGAAAACAAAATGCCTCATAGTTTAGGATTTTATTTTAATAAATATTATTTTTATTCTACTTGAAAAAACATCTAAATAACAGTAGTCAGAATGTGTTGCTAGACATAATATATATACATACATATATCATTATATACATACATATATCATATATACATACATATATCATTAAGCATACCTTTGTTTTGTCAACCAAGTGCCTGTTGTACAACAGACATATTCTCCTGTAACTTGTTTACAGTCATTAGCCTATTTCTTGAAAACCTCCTGTGAGTACTTAATACTATGCATAGGAATAATTTACATTGTATATATTACATATGAATAATTACATGCTTTGTAATGTATTTGTTACATACTTTGCATGTGTAACACAAGTAAGAAACAATAAGGAAGAAATTTATCCTAGCTGTATATATATGCAACAGCAATAATGTTTTGGATGGTAATATTATTGAAACTGATAGAGAAGAAAAGAAGAGTGATAATTTGAAAGACAGATAAGGATTTAAAATAATAATATTAAAAATAATTTTGTCCTAGTTGGTGAAGAAGGTGAATTTATTTCCAGAAGCGGTAGGAAATCAGCCACAAATACACTAATGACCCTTTGGCTCATAAGAACAACTGTTACTTGGGAACCGTTAGACTTACACTTCAAGTTAAACACTGTAAAATAAGTACATTTCCCACAATTAAAAAAAGTCCTTTGGTAAAATATATATATTTTTTTCCCTTCATGTAACTGAACTCACAAGTTTGCATTTATCTCTTCCAGTTAGTTTACTTTTCCAAAATTGTTGTGCTGCACTCCAGCTCATTGCAGATTACACTTGTACTTGGCCTGCAGGTATAATTTAATTCTGATATTTAGAATTCATTCAATAGGTGTCTCCTTTTTCCTTCCTCTCTTTTTCCTTCCATTCTTTTTCCTCCTTGTGAAGAGAAGTTTGATATCAAATGGGAAAATATGGTATTAATTGCCTATGAATATGAAGTCTATTTGTATTATTCATCTTTGCGTGTCCTTAAGAGGGATGTTACCCAATAAACAGAAATATAATCTACAAGTAAGTGCTCTTTTTGTAAACATGGCAGAAGGCATGTTTTTATTTTTCAAATATTTTATATACCTTACTTTCTTTCTATATCACAAACTGTTTTGTTTGTTTAATGGATATAAATATACTTAATATACTGACTAGGGAAAAAATAATACCATCAATTAGTGAAATAAGAGTCCTCTAATAGGCTTATGGCAAATCTAAAGTCAAATTCCATTCTTCTTCCATCTTAATATACGAGCCTTATTCACTATCCTACTGTGTTGAGTTTGGTTGAAACAAATTTCATTGTGATATACAGAAATTATTTTTCTCTAGCCAGTGTGCCTAAGAAAGTCCTATATAAGCATCATGCCATGCCACTTACACTTTGTCCCTTTCCCCATTTGCCTGCTGCAGAGAAATTCTCATCCATTTACTATGAGTACTGTAGGACCCTTAATAGTTTATTTCATTTTCTAAATCTACAGTACTGCAGCTTTGTAAGTGACAGGTTCAGTTGATGAGCCTGTCACTAGGAAGCTCTTTTAATTCAGAGATATGTTTAAAATGTTCTAACTACTGAAGTTCTTTGAAACTAAAAATATATGCAATTTATATAACATACTGCGTATTCAAAGCATTGTGTAGGCATCACGACATAAGCATTCTCTGTCCCAAAAACAGCAATGAGAAAATGTTATGCATATTTTACAGAAGCAAAATCTTGAGGTAGAAAGGTGAAAAAAGCTCAGCCAAGATCACGGGATGAGTAACAGGTAGAGGCAATTAGGAGCCAGGCACAGATACTTTTGGCTTTTAATTCACTTCTCCAAATTATGCTGATTCTCAAGGATGCAGTTCCTTGACTAGCATCCTAGCTAACTTTGTGACTGTTCTTTTCACCATGTTGAAAGAAAAACAAAATGGAGGGGGGGGGGGGGGGTAGAGTGGGGAGGAACAGCTGCAATTAGTTGCAAAATACAGCAAATTGGGATTTGAAAATACCATGAAGGCTCTGATAATTAAGGGTTTGTCAACACTGACTCTTCACTGTCTGAATGAGGAGTCTATTATTCAGAAAAAGAAAAAGGAAAAAAAAAAAAAAGAAATCTTTCATTGTTCTTAGATGTAGCGAGTTTTAAAGAAAACCTAAGAAAGTATTAAAATGGGAAAGCTTTAAAGAACTTAGTCTAATTACAACTCATTAGTTTGTTTTTGAGAAAGGGATGATTTTAAAATGCAATTCTCCCTCCATTATTTCTTGCCAAATATGGAGAGGCACTAGTTCTTTTTCCACGTTAGTCTGCTTGTTGTCAGAGGAAAATATAGTTCTTTCTAATGTTCTGTAAAACTAACTTTTCTGAATACTGGCACCTTAGCAGTTTGAATCAAGAGTGAAGGAAAGGTTTCTTAGCACGAAAGAATTTGATAGAAGTTGTAGAAGAGGTTTGCATAAAGAATTGTAGTTGAACAGAGCTTTATGTATTTTATTCTTGCAGAGACGCAAGATAATGGAAAGTCCCAAATACTTTTTATTCAATCCCATTTTATACTTTTGATTAAAAAATAACTAAAATACTAATTATTGTTTATTACTGTTTTTCTTTCATTTCGTTCCAAGTGGCAGCTAAATATGTCTATAGTCAGAGGAGATGCTTACAGCTGTTTTCCATAACACTGCTGCATCCATCAACAAACATTTTAAAGTAAATGGATAAAAAGTATTATTACTATTTTCACTCTGAGAAGACACTCTTCGGCCTGGTTTTCTCTGTGCTGCCAGACCTCAATGAAATAGTTGGGACTCCTTGTGCTAGTAGTACTCCTAGTCCTAGTAGAACTCCTAGTTCTGGTAGGCTTTGTTTCCAATTTTATAAGGTCCTCGGCAACCTGTTCTAGATCCTGCTTGAGCAGGGGGTGAGTACAGGATGACCTCCAAAGGTTCCTTCCAAACTCAGTATTTCTGTGATTCTGTTATTGTTTTGCTAGTGTCTAGAAATGCACTGTCTGGAGCAAACAAGAGCCAAGTTAATGCTTTTATGAGGTTAAGTGAGCTGAAAAAAAAAATATATATATATCTTAAAATAAAAAGATATATATATATATATAAAGATATAAAAAGATATATATAAATATCTATATGTAGATATATATATATCTACATATATATTATATATATTTTATATATATGATATATATATATTATATATATATATCATATATATATATTATATATATAATTGTTGTTTTTTATTCATGACCTGATTGCTTTTAACAATCATAAATTTTCCATAAATATTTTTGTAATCAGAAATCTGGGAAATGTCAATGTAGTAGTTTCCCTTTCATAGTATCTAACATACTGTTAAAATTAACGTCACTTAAGCTATTGTGGGCTAAAAAAATACAATTAATATAGATTCAGTTACAAACACAGAGAGGTCCTGGCGATGACACATTGACCTGGAATCTTAAATACCTTTAGGAGCTTTATCTTTTTTTTTCAGTAAGAGTGGATCCTTGATGGTCTTTGTGACTCCAGGTCAGATTCTGGGAGAAGGTAAGGTATGTTCTCCACTAGTGCACATGCCTGAATAAAAAAATAAATATTTTTATTACCTTATATGTTATTTTTAGGTAAGACAGAAAACAAGGAATTGACTTTAATTCTGAAGATGGCAACAGTGATCTAAATGCTGCTTCAGTTATCCTAGGTTTTCCCTGAAGTGATTCAACTGAAATAAGCAGATTAACTTAGAACTGATTTTCCATTGTGTTACTAAAGGAAGAATTGAACTCATTTTCTAAAAAGGTCATTCAATTTACGCTTGTACAGTATTTGACAAATCTAGTTGTGAATAATATCACATCCATTTTCCTGTTCTTCTGTTTATTATGAAATATGTGAACAACCTTCTCAGAGGTAAAGGTGGTGTTTTTTTTTTTTTTTTTTTTTTTTTTTTCATAGAGTGTTTTTACTAAGTCTTAAAACCGTCAAGTAAAATTCAATAGCATTTTCTTCCTCATTGTTAACAAATAGACTTTAATTACTCTGTTATATGGTAGAATGCTTCCAATTCATGAAAAAAAAAAAAAAAAAAAAAAAAAAGGAAGGGAAGCAGAATTAACAGTGTCTGAATCCACAAATCCACTGTTCTCTTTCTGTAGCAATACTCAATACTGTGTGTGTCTGTGTGTGTGTGTGTGAGGGCATGTACAATCCTTTCTTATTTAGAAAAGCATCAGAAGAAACTTTATTAATACTACAGAAAGATGGATAACAGTATTACAAATTTTATTTTTCAGTTATGTGTTGGATAGCTTCAAAAAGTCAGAATTAGCAATAATTGCTTAATTATTTAGAGATACATATTGAAAATTCAGGTAGGATACTGAGAACAAAAGGATCAAAAGGTACTTGTGAAAACTTAAAGAAACATTAACTCAGTGGGCTTTGGTATTTGTGATAAACTTAATGCTTGGGGTATTTTCACATAACTTATTCCCACAGTGGTAGAGTTTCTTTTTCCAGTCTGCATCCAGCTGTTTGCAATGAATGTCTTTGCTAGAGATTACCATCCATTCTGACCTCCCTTTCTGCTGCCTCCAGCCCCAACCACACCCCCCCCCCAAAAAAAAAAAAAAAAAAAAAAAAAAAGAGAGAGAGAGAGACCAGAAATAATGTACAGTTTAAAGGGTGGTCAAACATTGGAATGGGCTGCCCAGGGAAATGGTGAAATCTCCCTCCCTGGATGTGTTCAAGAGATGAGTGGATATGGTTTGGTGATGGGATTTGATAAGTCAGGCTAATGGTTGGACTTGATGATCTTAAAGGTCTTTTCCAACCTAAATGATTCTATGATTCTATTTAACCTAACCTGGCATATTTTCAAATAGGTTAGAAAACATTCAGATAAGCTGCTGCATGTGGTAGAGGACAAATAAATAAGCCTTTTAATTTGACTGCTGTGAGATTTCTCAACTATTTAGAAGCCAAGACAGTGAATAAACTTCTTATATAAAATTCCTGTGATATGCAACATACAGTCACAGATACAAGAGAGTACCTGCTGTCATGCTTAGTATGCTACAATTAAAAGAGTCTCTCCTGCTTGCCTTCCAACTGTCACCTACTAAACCTCTTGAAGTTTCATTGTATTACCTCTTTTTTTTTTATTTTTTTTCATTTTTTCTCTGTTTTCATCACATTTAAACTCTTCTGTTTAACCTCTGTGTTGGTTCACATATAACCATTTCAACCTTTTCCCCACCCAGTGGAATTGCCAGGAAGGGTGGTTTGGTCACAGCAAATTTCTCTCTCTATCACCTGAGATAGTGGTTGGCTCTACAACAGAAATTTGGTTTGCAATACTAACACAATTTTGAAGCAAATGACCTGATTATTCTTTCCTTATCAGAAGCTGGGTTTACTCTCAAAATTCTGGTGCTCACAAAACTAGATTCCTTTGGGAGGAAAGTAGACTAGAAGCCCCAGACACATACCAATCATCCCCAACCCTTTATGGGCACATGATAATTTGAAACATTGGCTAAGGAGCTTCCAGTCATACCATTGTGGAAACTTTTTGGTCAGAAGACCAGGCAAATTCTAATTCAACATAAAAGGGGAAATAATCATAGAATCATAGAATCATAGAATATTCTGAGTTGGAAGGGACCCTTAAGGATCATCAAGTCCAACTCTTGACACCGCACAGGTCTACCCAAAAGTTCAGACCATGTGACTAAGTGCACAGTCCAATCTCTTCTTAAATTCAGACAGGCTCGGTGCAGTGACAACTTCCCTGGGGAGCCTGTTCCAGTGTGCAACCACCCTCTCTGTGAAGAACCCCCTTCTGATGTCAAGCCTAAATTTCCCCTGCCTCAGCTTAACCCCGTTCCCGCGGGTCCTGTCACTGGTGTTAATGGAGAAAAGGTCTCCTGTCTCTTGACACCCCCTTACGAGGAAGTTGTAGACTGTGATGAGGTCTCCTCTCAGCCTCCTCTTCTCCAGGCTGAACAGGCCCAGTGACCTCAGCCGTTCTTCGTACGTCTTCCCCTCCAGGCCTTTCACCATCTTCGTAGCCCTCCTCTGGACATTCTCCAACAGTTTCATGTCCTTTTTATACTGTGGTGCCCAGAACTGCACACAGTACTCGAGGTGAGGCCGCACCAGCGCAGAGTAGAGCGGGACAATCACCTCCCTTGACCTACTAGCGATGCCGTGCTTGATGCACCCCAGGACACGGTTGGCCCTCCTGGCTGCCAGGGCACACTGCTGGCTCATATTCAACTTGCTGTCTACCACGACCCCCAGATCCCTCTCTTCTAGGCTGCTCTCCAGCGTCTCATCGCCCAGTCTGTACGTGCAGCCAGGGTTTCCCCGTCCCAGGTGCAGGACCCGGCACTTGCTCTTATTGAACTTCATACAGTTGGTGATCGCCCAGCTCTCCAACCTATCCAGATCTCTCTGCAAGGCCTTACCACCCTCATTCGAGTCCACGACTCCTCCAAGTTTGGTGTCATCAGCAAACTTGCTCAAAATACCTTCTATTCCTACATCCAGATCGTTTATAAAAATATTGAAAAGTACCGCCCCTAAAATGGAGCCTTGAGGGACCCCACTAGTGACCGCCCGCCAGCCTGACGCAGCCCCATTTACCATAACCCTTTGGGCCCTGCCCGTTAGCCAATTGCTCACCCATTGTATGATGTTTTTATTTAGCTGTATGGTGGACATTTTGTCCAGTAGGATCCTATGGGAAACCGTGTCAAAAGCCTTGCTGAAGTCCAAAAAAATCACATCAGCTGGTTTCCCTTGGTCCACCATATGGGTGATCTTATCATAAAAGGAAATCAAGTTAGTTAGGCAGGACCTACCCTTCACAAACCCATGCTGGCTGGGCCCAATGACTGCTTTGTCCCCCAGGTGCGCCTCAATAAGTTCGAGAACCATCTTCTCCATGATTTTACCAGGCACTGACGTGAGACTGACAGGCCTGTAAATGCAAGGGTCTTCTTTCTGACCCTTCTTGAAAATCGGCACAACATTTGCCAGCTTCCAGTCTACCGGGACCTCTCCAAATTCCCAGGATCGTTGAAAAATAATTGAGAGAGGTTCCGCGATGACGTCCGCCAGCTCTTTCAGCACCCGGGGATGAATCCCATCCGGACCCATGGACTTGTAGGGATCGAGGTGGAGTAGCAAATCCCGCACACGTTCAGGGTCGGTTGGGAGTTTGTCATCCCCACCGTCCCGGTCCTCCAGCTCGGGGCACCCTGGGTCCCAAAGCCCATCATCGGCAATGAAGACAGAGGCAAAGAAGGCGTTAAGCGTCTCTGCTTTGCCTATGTCATTGTCTGTGAGGAGACCTTCCCTATCAAGGAGCGGCCCTATGTATTCTTTAGTTCTCCTTTTTCCATTCACATATCTAAAAAAAACCTTTTTGTTTTCTCTCACAGACACAGCCAGCTTCAACTCTAGGCATGCTTTGGCCACACGAACTTTCTCCCTACAAACACGAACAGCATCCCTGCATTCTTTCCATGACACCTGGCCCTCCTTCCAGTAGGGAAACACTCTCTGTTTCCGCCTAATCTCCATTAGAATGTTCCTGGTCAGCCATTCCGGCCTCCTGCCCCGCCTGCCTGACTTGCGATATTTAGGAATTGCCTGATCTTGTGCTTCTAGGAGGCATCGCTTAAAGAATGACCAGCTCTGGTGGACATCGAGGCCTTCAAGAGCAGTTTCCCAGGGGACCTTGCTGACTAGTTCCCTGAGCAGCCTGAAGTCCGCTTTCCCCATATCTAGGGATGAGGTTTTGGTGGCACTTTTCCTTCTGTCACCGTAAATTTTGAACTCAACCACTTCATGGTCGCTATGACCAAGGCGGCCACCAATCACCACATCTCCCACCAGACCCTCTCTGTTTTCTAGCAACAGGTCTAGGAGGGCACCTTTCCTAGTTGGCTCCGTTAGCACCTGCACCAAGAAGTTATCATCTAGGTGCTTCATGAACCTCCTGGACTTGCTCGTGTCAGCCGTGTGGCACTCCCAGTTAACGTCTGGCAAGTTGAAGTCCCCCATAAGGACAAGGGGAGTTAATCTCGAGGCCTCTCTTAGTTCTGTAAAGAATGATTTATCAGCACTATCGTCCTGGCCAGGTGGTCTGTAATAGACTCCCACAACGACATCCCCTTTATTCGTTCGTCCCTTGATCCTTACCCAGAGGCTCTCAACTTTGCCATTGCCGACCTGAAGTTCCACACAGTCCAGCCCCTGCTTCACATACATCGCCACCCCACCACCTCACCTACCCTGCCTGTCCCTCCTGAAGAGCCTGTAACCATCTATCGCAACACCCCAGTCACAGGACTCATCCCACCAGGTTTCGCTTATGCCGATGATGTCGTAGTTGCGGGACTGGGCCAGGACTTCTAGCTCATCCATTTTATTCCTCATGCTGCGTGCGTTCGTGTAGAAGCACTTCAGGTGCGTCTCCTTACACTCAGCACCTTGTGGATCTGACCGAAGGACCTCACTAGCACACAGCCCCTCTGATTCTAGCGTACCATCCCTTAGGTCTTCACCGGCGTGCCTGGTTTTAGCCCCTTCCCCCTTCGACTCTAGTTTAAAGCCCTATCTATCAGCCCTGCCAACCCCTGACCAAAGATCCTTACCCCTCTCCGAGAGAGGCGCATCCCATCCGGTGCCATCAGGCCCAGTGTAGCATAGACCTTCCCGTGATCAAAGAACCCAAAATTCTGCCGGTCACACCAGTCTCGAAGCCACGAGTTTATGTGAACAGCACGCCTTTCAGCTTCGATCCCCCCTATCGGAAGGACAGAGGCAAACACAACCTGCGCCCCTGATCCTCTAAGTAGTCGCCCCAAATCCCTAAAGTCTCTTTTGATCGCCTTCGGACTTCTCGTTGCTGCTTCATCGCTACCAGCCTGAAAGACCAGTAGCGGGTAGTAGTCAGTGGGCCGTACCAGGCGCTTGACTTTCGTGGCAAAGTCTCTCACCCGAGCCCCAGGGAGGCAACAGACTTCTCTGCGGGTTGGGTCCGGTCGGCATATCGGTCCCTCTGTCCCTTTCAGAAGGGAGCCTCCCATAACAATAGCCCTTCTTTCTTTTTTGAAGGATGATGTGGCAATGCGATGTGTAGGTCGCCTTGTCTTAGGCGCCCCCTCCAACTGGGACGGGTTTTTATCTACTATGTCATTCAGATTGTCTTGTTCTAGTCCTTCATATCGATTATTTAAGGGTAGATGAGAAGGTGAGGTGGGCAGAGAGAGGGCTCGCCTACCACCCCGAATAGGCACCTGCCTCCATTCCCCCCCTTGATCTAGGTCTCCTCCCTCTGCCTGGCAGGAGGAGGGAACCTCCGTCTTCTGCATAACAGGAGATGCCTGTGCTGTGGCAGGCTCGTGAGCCTGCCTCAGAGAGGGTAGAGTGCACCTCCACCAGTCAATTTCTATCTCTGATTCCCTGATGATCCTGAGCCTGTTCACCTCCTCCCGGAGCTCTGCTACCTGGCTGAGCAGTTCTTCAACCTGGGCACACCTCCCACAGGCATACCCTCCACTGCTGTCGGAGACCGACAGAAGGCTGGGGCACACTCTGCAGCCCAGGACCTGGACGGCTGCGTGTTTCCCCGAGCCCTCCGTCTGAGTAGCCACACTGGTGACCGTGGCTGGAGATGCCGCACGAGATGCGGAGGCCACGGTTTTCTGCCTGGTTGATACCATGGTCAGGTTCTACGCAAGCAGGTTGCAAGCACCGGAGGGAGAGGCAGCTGCAACAGAGCGACGATGGGCCCCCCGCTCGCCCTGCCCGTGCGAACTGCCTCGCCACGCCCTTCGACGCGCCACGCCCTGTTTGCCCATCCTGTTCGCCGCGTTCCTGGTCGCTCGCGCTCCCCAGGGGCAACTTTTAAACAGCCCGGGAGGGGGCGCTGCTGGCTCCGCCCACGCCTCGTCAGCCTCCCTCGCGAGGACTGCCGGGTCCCGGCGGCTCCCCCAAGTGGCCTCGATGCCGGACAAAAAGCCCTGCCCGCCTCGGTCCCCTGCTCCGCTGCAGAGCACGTCTGCCCCGGAGCTGATCGCCTTTGCAAATGGCTCTGCAAATGGCAAATAATAATAATAATAATAAATATTATTTGCATAGAATTATAGCCTTCACCATTACCTCCTTTAACATACACTTGTTTCAGAGCAGATTTCCATTTGCATTTACTTGGAAATATAGGCATAACTACAACTATCCTGAGACATTTAAGAACCCGGTCACACCTCTTTTTCTGTACCATGAGCTAATTCCAGTACTAGATGTCTTAAGCCCTGACAGATGGTATCTTCTTGGCCTCCTTCCAGCCAACAACCCAGGCTGGCCTGCTGAGAGTTGCCTGTGCCACTCTTTGTGAAAGCAGTGCTCAAGGACATTCCACCTGGATTGTCTCTCCATGATTCATGGTGGTACTCCACAATTATTACATCCCCACTTTATTTTACCCCACTCCCCTCCTTCTTTCTTTCTTTCTTTTTTTCTTTTTCTTTTTTTTTTTTTTTTTTTGAATACATAATATTATTTGTATGGTTAGTGGTTAATATGACATTATTCTATTAGATCGCATAGGGAACTTACAAGGTGAATACAGAATAGGAAGATCCTAGGAGGATAACAATTGCAAATAACTTCTATATAGATACTACAAAAAAATGACACAAAAAAAAAAAAATATTTTCCATTTGCTTATTCTCTGGGCCATGATCTTCAGCTTCTGTTCAGCTAGTCTGAAAGCTCTCTAGATCAATGAAGTCTCTGTAAGCTTTCATACATAGAGTACCTGAGGGACTTTTTTCTTAAGTGAAAATAAAGCAGACAGGGCTTTGTCCTTAATGCCTCTTTAGACAAAGCAGGGTGATTTTTTGAATTTGTACTTTTTGCCATCAGAATATAATTGCATGGAGTATCTCTTCCAGTGACTCATTATCTACACTTACTGTGAAGAATTTCATCCTAATGTCTAGTCTAAATCTATCCTCTTTTAGTTTAAGACCATTCCTCCTTCTCCTACCTACCTGAGTAAAGAGTCATTCTCCATCCTTTTTATAAGACCCCTTTAAGTATTGAAAGACCACAATGAGGTCCCCCCAGAGCCTTCTCTTCTCCAGGCTGAACAGCCCCAGCTCTCTCAGCCTGTCTGCATAGGAGAGTTGCTCCAGCCCTCTGATCATTGTAGCCCTCCTCTGGGCTCCCTCTAACAGGTCCACATCTTTCTTGCGCTGGGGCCCCCAAACCTGGATGCAGTGCTCCAGGTGGGGCCTCAAGAAGGCAAAATAGAGGGAGACAATCACTCCCCTCCACCTGCTGCCCACCCCTCTCTTGATGGAGCCCAGGACGCAGTTGGCCTTCTGGGCTGCAAGTGCACACTGCTGGCTCATGTTGAGTTTTTTGTCCACCAGAACCCCCAAGTCTCTCTCCAGAGGGCTGCTCTCAATGAGTTCTTCTCCCAGTCTGTACTCATGTCTGGGATTACCCTGACCCAGTTGCAGCAGCTTGCACTTTGACCTGTTGATCCTCATTAGGTTCTAGAGGGCCCACTGCTCCAGCCTGTTCAGGTCCCTTTCAATGGCATCCCTTCCTTCTGTCGTATCAACTGCATCATTCATCTTTTTGTCATCTGCAAACTTGCTGAGGGTGCACTCAATCCCATTGTCTATGTCATTGATGAAGATATTGAAAAGCACTGGTCCTGAGACAGACCCCTGAGGGAAATTGCTTATCACCAGTCTCTACTGGGACATAGAACCATTGACAGCTACACTCTGGGTGCAGCCATCAAACCAATTCCTTAAACACTGGATGGTCCACCCTTCAAATCCATATTTTTCCAATATAGAGATTAGGATGTCATATGGGACTGTGTCAAAAGACTTACAGAATCCAAGTAGATGATATCAGTTGGTCTTCCCTTGTCAACTCATACAGTCACTGCATCACAGAAGGCCAGCAGATTGGTCTGGCACAATTTACCCTTGGAGAAGCCATGCTAGCTGTCCTGGATCACCTCCTTGTCCTGAATGTGCCATAACATTGCCTCCAGGAGGTTTTGTTCCATGATCTTCCCAGGCACAGAGGTAAGGCTCACCATTCTGTAATTCCCCAAGTCCTCCTTTCTACACTTTTTAAAAATGGGAGTGAATTTTCCCTTTTTCCAGTCTTTGGAAAACTTTGCCTGACTGTCAGGACATTCCAAATGTGATGGAGAGATGCTTCTTAACTACCTCAGCCAATTCCTTCAAGAACCTGGGATTCATGTCATCAGGGCCTATAGACTTGTAGTTGTTAAGTTGTGACAGGAGGTCCCGAACTTGCTCTTTGCTTACAGTGGAAGGGAGTCTGCTCCCCCAGCTTCCACCTAGAGGTTTAGGGACTCAAGAGATGTGGAAAGCCTGACCACTAGTGAAGACTGAGGCAAAGAATTTGTTAAGCACCTCTGCCTTCTCCACATCTGTTGTTACCAGTTCTCCATCTTCATTTGTCAGAGGTGCTACACTCTCCTTAGTCTTTCTTTTGCAGCCAATGTACCTGTAGAACCCCTTCTTGTTATTCTTCACATCCCTCGCCAAATTTAGTTCTGTCAGTGCCTTGTCTTTTCTGATCCCACCCTTGCACATCCAGACAGCATTTCTGTACTCTTCCCAGGGCACATGGCCTTGTTTCCACCCTCTGTGCACTTCCTTCTTTTCCCTAAGTTTGACCTGTAGGACCATGTTCAACCATGCTGGTTTCCTTCCTTCCCTGCTTGATTTATTACATATGGGACTAGAGAGCTCTTCCTACAATGAAAATATCCTTAAAGAGTTGCCAGCTTTGATCAGATCCTCTTTCCTAAGGACCGTGTCCTATGGGATCTCATCCACTAATTCCTTGAACAGCTGGAATGTGGCTCTTCTGAAGTTCAGGGTCCTGACCTTGCTCTTTGCCAGGCCTGTATCCCTTGAAATCACAATCCCTAAAACACACTGATGTTTTAGTTTCTGCAGAGCTGTGCCCTCACATAACCAAGGACTTTTCTGTTTCTCATACTGCTCTGCCAACAAGAAGGCTAGGGGTACACAAGAATCTGGGAGAGAACAGAACCAGAAGAGGTGACCCAAACTGGCCAAAGGGATGTTCCGTACCATGTGGGGTCAGGATGAACAGTAACACTGAGAAGGCTGGCTGGCAGAGGGTGGAAGGACGGGAGGCACTGCGAGGGACTGGCTGGGCATTGGTTGTTGGGTGGTGAGCAATTGTGCTGTGTATCATTTGCTTTGTATTTATATTTATATTATATTTATTATTTTACCCTCCTTTTCAGTCCTATTAAACTCTGTTTATCTCCACCTGCACGTTTAACCTTTTTTCTGATTCTCTCCCCCACCCCACCTTGGGGGAGTGAACAAACGGCTATGTGATGCTAAGCTGCCTGCTGGAGCTAAACCACAACACTACCAGATTTCAGGTTAAAAAACAAAAAACAAACAAACAAACAAACAAAAAAACAAACCAAAACAAAACAAACAAAAAAAAAAAGTATGAGTATTCCCTAACTAAATTTTTACGTCCAATTTCCTTAGCATGTGCAAATCTCCCTCAATTCTCCTTACAGACAAAGCTCTCTTAGAGCAGCTTGTAACCAACCTGTCAGTTAAGCAAATTAAGCAGGTAACTAGAAAGCTGTGAAAATCATCTATGAGGACTCATATTCTCTCATTATATTTCTATATCTTTTTCTGTGCTAAAAAATGAGTTCCCATTTCAGCAATACTTTCAACTTCTATATGCCTCAGCCACTCCTTCATTTTGAACATAAAAATTACAACATATCAATTATTTATGATAAAACACATAAGTCACACTGTAAGGTGTATTTGTAAAAACTAAATTAAATTAAATTAAAATAAAATAAATCAGGGATGATAGCAGTAACTTGGGAATGCAAATTCCTGTTTTCTAATTCTGTCATCACATCATAGATTAGCGTGCAATGTAGCTGCTGCAGGGATGAATCATTCCTCAATATCCAGTTACTTAAAAGATTAAATCAATTCTTAACTTCCCTACCTTGCCTTAGTACTGACTTAATTATTTTGAAATTTAATACTTGAAGCATTTTCATTTTTGAATATAAAGCCTTCTGAAAGTGGAATTAGTGATATCTTTTTGTTCTTTAGATAGGGATTACTCGAAAGAGATACACTTCTCTTTGAGTACAGCCCTGTCAAACCTAGTCTTTGACCTTAGCTACTGGACTGGACTGCCAAAGTAATGTTGCACTTGAAGACATTTATACAGATACCTTTCTTATCCCTCTATATAGTCCAGTGTAATGTGTTTAAAGACTGATTTTCTGTTTTTCTTTCTCTTTTCTGTTACTTGCATGATGGGTGCTGGAGCATTTCATGTAGCAGTAAACACTACCTTGTGAAGTTTCTGTGGTTATGAGCCCAGGTGACTTCATTGCCCCTTACACGTTCCAGGAATGGGGAGGTTATAATTTAATTAACCCTGATAATGTCAAAAGGAAATGAATAAATATCAAGCTATTTCCAACACCTTTTAACAGATGAGCCCAGTATAACTAGTAATAGCTCATATTAAGGTGGTACATAATGAGAAAATAAATAAATAAATAATAGCAAACACACACACACACACAAACACACACACACACACACACACACACACACAAAAAACAAACAAACAAACAAACAAAAAAAACTCTTTTAGTGGGTGGCTTTAATGCTCTTTGTTTTGTTTTTAGCCTACCCAATCATAAGATAAACTTAATTCAGCATGGCTAAGGACTTGAAAATGTGAAAAATTAAAATGAAGAAGAGCCATGAATGTTTACACTTTGTTTCCAAATTATATTTGGATTTACATAATTCATTTTATTGAGTCAGTTCTGCCACTTTTTTGGTGTCAAACTGCTCCAGTAAGTAATTTGCAATACTATAATGCATTGTTTGAATATAGATGGTGTGATCTAAATCCATAATGGGCATTAGCAAAAATAATTTGTATTAAAAATGTTTTAAAATAAGATATTCTTAACACATGCATACATATATGCAAATCTCTTCATATAGGCATAACATCTTACTTTTTGAACAAGGTCATTATACCAGTATATTAAATTCCACAACACTAACCACAGCCTCTATTCAGCATCAGAAATGTTCTACTATCTAGTCCATAATGACAGCAATGGAACACATAAAAAGAAACTAACACCCACCACCTCCTCAATGTTTCTTGAAAGCCCGTACTTTATGCATTTGATGGGCTGACAAGTCATGCAGTGACAGGTTATAAACATGACAAATTATTATGTCCATAATTTCCCAGAATGACACATGCTGTGACATAAACTATTTTAGATGTAGAGACTGACATTATTAACAGTTTACATGTTGTGCATTTCATTTTAATAACAAATGTAATAATTTTTTTCCTTAAATATTCTAAATTATGTTTTTAAGAAATAAGTTAGTAGTATATGTGCAGGTACTGTCCTATTCTCTGCAAGAATATATGTTAATATTCCTGTCAAGCAGATGTAGGGAAATGATTGGATTTTTAACAATCTCATATAGTCTGTTAGAACAGTTACCAAAATTTAATAGTCACCTCGTCACCTCTCTGCTAAGGAAAGTAAATATAAATGCAATGGAATGCTGCTTTTTTCTTCTCTAAGACAGGTGGTTGTTTTTTTTGTTGTTGTTTTGTTTTGTTTTGTTTTGTTTGTTTGTTTGTTTTCAAATAATAATAATAATAAAAAAAATCTGCTCCAGAGTTTTTTCCTTGCCTGTGGCAAGCTGGGAAATCCTGATGCCCTACAAAATTAACATTGAAATTTTTTTTATGCCTTTAGTACTCAGCAGCTCTAAGTAACGCATCTGTTGTACAATAGAGTACCTAGCCCTTAGCCCTTATTTTCTTACAGACATCAGCTTACTTTGAGCTGGTTTTGATAAAATATGTTTTTATCTCCATGCAAGGATAGACAATATAAGTAGCTTCAATATAAGGGCTCTTAATAGCCAACATCTCTCCTTAATTTCATCCAGTTTTGAATTCATCAAGACTTTTGAAAAGAGGCCAATGGGAATTCAAGTGGATACAAAGCATCATTTTGGTAAGTGGTCTCTGTATGATGGTAGATCTTTTGAAATATTGGTTTGACATAAAAAGTCATGTAAAAATTCAAGAGTTGGACTCAATTATTCTTTTGGGTCCCTTCCCAGTTGCGATATTCTATGATTTTATGTCTGTAAATCATTACCATTTAATTAGGAAGGATAAAAACAACCAGCAGAGAATTTATTGTTCTGCAATTTACTTTCCCTGTATGTTAGCAAATCTATTATAAAGTTTCCACTATATGATTTCTGTACAACATTTTCCTAAATATTCTTCTGGAGAATGAAGAGTGCTCTGAGTTGCATGGATGCTCTAAACAAAACATCCTGTACACTGAATAAAATTAATACTGCACTCACAATTGTAAACATAGTGACCCTGAAATTGCATGAGTATGATTCTAATCTACTTGGGGAACAGAAACATATTACATATAATAAATGTCTGATCAAAACAGATTATCATCAGCATATTATGCAAGAACTAACAGTCAAACAAACTACAAACAAACAAAAAATTATGAAGACCAAAATCCTTTTCACAATTATTTCTCCCATATTTATGTATAGATATAACTCCATTGTAGCAAGATGTGATTTAAAAGCAGTAGCCTTTTTTGCAGTACCCGATGCTAAATTTATTATCTTTTCTTTAAACTTTAAAAGCTAAACAATGTTCTTCTTATGAGTATTAAACCTTTCATTTAGAATATGAGTATCCCCTCCTCTACTGGAAACATTAGGGAGTTCTTGCACACTGTTTTTCTTTACAGTAGTAAAACTACTGAGTAAGTAGTTTTATTAGTTTTAAAACTAAGAGTAGTAAAACTCTTTACTGCAATATCATTTTCACAAATCATTGCTTTTGGAAAGTATCATTTTTTATCTTGCCTAAACATGTCCCAGATAAATCTATAAAAGTAGAAAATGTTACTATTCTTTTCTGCGTTCCCATTCCTCCAGTTGAGTAACACTATATTCCTGAGTACATTTCAGGCATTTGTCCTGCTTTTGCAACATAGCTCTAAGCTGAAAGAAGAATAAGTACCAACTTTAAACATGAGCACTAGACCAACACATAATTCTATTATTTCTTTGCCTTGGATCCTACCTCTGACAAATAAACATGATGTTCACAGACGATGTCCTGACTGCCTATAAACTTGCTCAAGTATCACAGTGTCATTTGTATGCTGACTGTAGCTGCCAGAGCTAAAAAAAGTAGGTTAGAAGTTCAGCCTGCATTCTGTTGCTTGAAAAACATGAAAGCCAATGTTCTCACATTTGCCTAAAATTAGGCAGCAACTAGTATGACTTCTGTAAATGTTGGCACTGGCTCATTTCAAAGTAAGAATCAAATGCTCAGGACCCGTAAAAACTAGGCCACTGGGTTTAGATCTAGCCTACATGGTGGGATTTTTTTTTTGTTTGCTTTTATAAAGACTTGTCTTTGTACAGCAAATGATCCTCCATTTGTAGACCTGTTGATACTTCCATTATATGATTAGAAAAATATTAATCTACGGGAAAGCAATCCTCAAGAGATTGTCCCTGTACTTGTAAGAAATGTTATCATTATTCCCTTCTGCATTTACTAGCATGAAATCAAAATATATCAGACACTATCTATGTCTGTCAAGTATATATTTGAAAGTCTTTATCTCTAAACGATTGACAGAATATTTTTTAAAAAATATTATAATATGTACTGTTTTATGTGAAATTATTTTACACTTATGGTTTTGATCTGCAAATACAGTACATCCTGTACTTATCTGTAGTTTTTCATAACAAATAAAAAAAATAGAAAGCTAAGATTTTAAAGTGGATGCCGAGAGGTTGCAGTAGCCTATTAAAATTATGTGTAACAAGAAAAAGGTCCTTTCACGCTGTAAACTTAGCCTTCTTATGCTATATAGGACGCACTGACTTCGATGTACTGTGGCAATTTTGTTTTTTATTTGCACTGAGGAAATACTAACCCTCTTTTGTAAGACTAATAATGTAAAATTGAAGAACTATGTTTTCTAGTTTAGGTGACTTGAGAAAAGAACTGAGATACACACATACAACTTTCTACATCTTAAAAATGCTTCATTTTTTAAACTGTAATCTCATTATGAAGTAGAGAGTAAAAAGCTAAGAAGCTTGATTACAACTTTTACTTCCAGGATGTACAGGATACTGTGAAAGAAATTCCAGCACCGACTTTAATACAAGTCATCTAATGCTTTTAAAGGTGTATGAAGGTGTAGATGTTACACACAAGTCATCTAATGCTTTTAAAGGTGTATGAAGGGGTAGATGTTACACACACTCGCCGAGGCGAACGCCTCCGGGGCAATCTTGGCCTGTGAGGGTTGTTTTTTTTCCTGCGTCGAGGCATCCGAGGAAGCATCCAGGACCCAGCCGCCCTTGCAAGAGTGGGTGCCGAGGCGTGGGCGGAGCCAGGAGCGGGTCTGATCCCTGCCCCCCGTTCAGAGGCAGCCCCGAGGGAGCGCGATGACCACGACGGGCAAACAGGGCAGGACGCGGCAGTCAGGGCAGGGGGGGCAGTGCGCGCGGGGAGTTTGCGCTCAGACAGGCAGAGCGTCCCTCCCCGCTCAGGAGAACAGCTCATCTACCTGTTTCCAACCTATAGCTAAACCGCCATGGTCTGCACTAGGCAGAAAGCTCTTTCTAGAAAGTCTGTGGCCACTCAGACTGACTTCCCGCTAAAAAAAATGCGGCAGTTCAGGTCTCTGGATGCACTGAGTGCCTGGGCTTGTTGCTGCCATCTGAGGGCGGCAGAGACACTGTGTGAGGTGTGAGCAGGTGAACGACCTGCTCAGCCTGGTGGCAGAGCTCCAGGAGGAGGTGGAGAGGCTGAGGGCTATCAGGGAGTGTGAGCAGGAGATAGACTGGTGGAGCGACTCCCTGCAAGGCCTGAAGGAAAGGCACCGGGGTGAGACACCCGAAAAAGGGGTGGACCCTCTCCCCAGTCGCTGTCAGGCAGAGGGAGGGGACCTAGGAGATGAAGAGGAATGGAAACAAGTCCCTGCTCAGTGTCACAGGCAACCCCCCTCTCTACCAGCCCCACCTTCCCAGGTGCAATAGGTTTGAGGCCTTGGAGCTTGAGAGACTGGTCACAGAATCATAGAATCATAGAATATTCCAAGTTGGAAGGGACCCATAACGATCATCAAACCCAACTCCTGGCACTACACAGGGCTACCCAAAAGTTTAGACCATGTGACTAAGTGCACAGTCCAAACATTTCTTAAATTCATACAGACTTGGTGCAGTGACTACTTCACTGGGGAACCTGTTCCAGTGCGCAACCACCCTCTCAGTGAAAAATCTCCTCCTGATACCTAGTATGAACTTCCCCTGCCTCAGCTTCACCCCTTTCCCGCAGGTTCTATCACTGGTGTTTATGGAGAAAAGATCACCCACCTCTCCACTCCCCCTCGCGAGGAAGTTGTAGACCGCGATGAGGTTCTCCCCTCAGCCTCCTCTTCTCTAGGCTGAACAGGCCCAGTGACCTCAGCCGCTCTTCATAAGTCTTCCCCTCCAGGCCCTTCAACATCTTCATCGCACTCCTGAACTCTCTCCAACAGTTTAATGTCCTTTTTGTACTGTGGTGTCCAGAACTGCACACAGTACTCAAGGTGAGGCCGCACCAGCACAGAGTAGAGAGGGACGATCACTTCACTTGCCCTGCTAGTGATTCCGTGCTTGATGCACCCCAGGATAAGGTTGGCCTTCCTGGCTGCCAGGGCACACTGCTGGCTCATATTCAACTTGCTGTCAACCACGACCCCCAGATCCCTCTCTGCGGGGCTGTTCTCCAGTGTCCCATCGCCCAGTCTCTATGTACGGCCAGGGTTGCCTCGTCCCAGGTGCAGGACCCGGCACTTGCTTTTGTTAAACTTCATGCGGTTGGTGATCGTGCAGCTCTCCAACCTGTCCAGATCTCTCTGCAAGGCCTTTCCACCCTCATCCAAGTCTACAACTCCTCCAAGTTTGGTGTTGTCAGCAACTTTGCTCAAAACACCTTCTAGTCCTACATCCAAATCGTTTATAAAGACATTGAAGAGGACTGGCCCTAGGATAGAGCCTTGAGGGACCCACTAGAGACCTTCTGCCAGCCTGATGTGGCCCCATTTACCAGAACCCTTTGAGCCCTGCCTGTCAGCCAATTGTTCACCTATCGTATGATGTTTTTTTTAAGTTGTATGCTGGACATTTTGTCCAGTAGGATCCTATGGGAAATCGTGTCAAAAGCCTTGCTGAAGTCCAAAAAGATCACATCAGCTGGTTTCCCTTGGTCGACTAGATGGGTGATCTTATCGTAAAAGGAAATCAAATTTGTTAGGCAGGACCTACCCCTTGTGAACCCATGTTGGCTGGGACCAATGACTGCATTGTCCCCCGGGTGTGCTTCAGTAACTTCAAGGATCATCTTCTCCATAATTTTACCAGGCACTGACGTGAGATTGACAGGCCTGTAGTTGCCAGGATCTTCTTTCTTACCCTTCTGGAAAATTGGCACAACAATTGCCAGCTTCCAGTGGAGAAGAGAAGACTGAGAGGGGATCTCATCAATGTGTATAAATACCTGAGGTATGGGAGATAGAAGGATATAGCCAACCTCTTTTCAGTGGATTGTGGGGATAGGACAAGGGGCAATGGCCAAAAGATAGAGCACAGGAAGTTCTGCACCGACATGCAAAAAGAACTTCTTCACAGTAAGTGAGACAGAGCACTGGGACAGGCTGCCAAGGGAGGTTGTGGAGTCTCCTTCTCTGGAGATATTCAAGGCCCATCTGGATGCCTACCTGGGCAGCCTGCTCTGAGGACCCTGCTTTGGCAGGGGGGTTGGACCCCTTCCAACCCCTGCAGTTCTGTGATTCTGTGATTCCGTGAAAGCGGCTTGGCCAGCTCTTCCGCCAGTTCTCTCAGTACCCTCAGGTGGATCCAATCTGGCCCCATTGACTTGCGTACATCCAAATGCTGTAGCAGGTCGCCAACCATTTCCTCGTGGATAACGGAGGCCACATTCTGCTCCCTGCCCCCTTCCACCAGCTCAGGGGCTGGGTACCCAGAGCACAACTGGTCTTGCTGCTAAAGACTGAGGCAAAGAAGGCATTAAGCACCTCAGGCTTTTCCTTATCTCTTGTCACTAAGTTTCTCCTCGCATCCAGTAAAGGATGGAGATTCTCCTTAGTCTTTCTTTTCGTGTTTACGTATTTATAAAAACATATTTGTTATCTTTAACATCAATAGCTAGATCTTGCTCCAGATGAGCTTTGGCCTTTCTAATTTTGTCCCTACACATCCTTACAACATCCTTATACTCCTCCTTAGGGGCCCGCCCTCTTTTCCAAAGGTCATAAATCCTCTTTTTCTTCCTGAGCTCTAGTCACAGCTCTTTGTTCAGCCAGGCTGGTCTTCTTCTGCGCTGGCTCATCTTTGAGCACATGGGGATGGTCTGCTCCTGTGCCTTTAAGACTTCCTTCTTGAAGAGTGCCCAGCCTTCCTGGATTCCTCTGTCCTTCAGGACTGCCTCCCAAGGGACTCTGCCAACCAGTGTTCTGAACAGCTCAAACTCTGCCCTCTGGAAGTCCAAGACAGCATTTTTACTGGTCCCCCTCCTGACTTCACCAAGAACAGAGAACTCCAACATTTTGTGGTCACTCTGCCCAAGACAGCTCCCGATCACCACATCTCCCACCAGTCCTTCTCTGTTTGTGAAGAGAAGGTCTAGCAGGACACCTCCCCTGCTACGCTCAATAACCAGCTGTGTCAGGAAGCTGTCTTCCACGCTCTCTAAGAACCTCCTAGACTGCTTCCTCTGAGTTGTATTATATTTCCCCCACAGGTCAAAGTCCCCCATGAGAACAATGCTGGTGATTGAGCAACTTCTGCCAGCTGCTTGCAGAATGCCTTATCCATCTCCTCATCCTGGTTTGGCAGTCTATAACAGAACCCCCTTCCCCCCCCAAATGCTTACCTTGTTGGCCTTCCCACTGATCCTAACCCATAGCGACTCAACTTTATCATTCCCAGTCTCGAGTTCCACAACATCAAAACACTCTCTAATATAGAGAGCCACTCCACCACCCCTTCCGTGCTGCCTGTCCCTTCTGAAGAGCCTATAGCCAGACATTGCATCACTCCAGTCATGGAAGTGGTCCCACCACGTCTCTGTGATGGCAACCAAGTCATAGCCTGCTTGCTGCACGATGGCTTTCAGCTCCTCCTGTTTGTTGCCCATGCTGCATGCATTAGTGTGGACATACTTCAGCTGGGCCATTGCCCCCTCCCCCGGCCCTGACATTGTTCACCCAGGCTCATCTCTAACAAGTCTCATTTCATCCCCATCCCCTATCTTACCTCGTTTAAAGCCCTCTCAATGAGCCCTGCCAGCTCCTGGGCTAGAATCTGTTTTCCCCTTAGAGATAGGTGGGAACTGTCTGCAGCTATCAGAACAGGTAATGAGTAAAGCATCCCGTGGTCAAATAAACAAAACAAAACAAAACAAAATTTCTGTGATGGCACCAGCCTCTAAGCCACATGTTTATCAGGTGGGCTTTCCGGGTCCTCTCTGTACCCCTGAACCCCTGTACACTGAAGGGATGGAGGAGAACACGGCTTGTACTCCTGCTCCTTTTATTAATCATCCCAGTCCCCTAAAGTCCTATTTGATAACCCTCAGGCTTCTCTCAGCAATATTATTGCTGTCTGCCTGGACTATCAATAGAGGATAGTAGTCAGAGGGGCAAACCAGGTTGGGAAGGTTTCTGGCAATATCCCTGACCCTGGCCCCAGGGAAGCAGCAGACTTCCCTAGGGGTAGGATCAGGTCGACAAATCGGGCCCTCTGTTCCCCTGAGAAGGGAGTCACCTACAACAATTACCCTTCTTTCTTTCTTACTGGAGGCAGTCTTGAGGATTGGAATCGACTTCCTCACCCTAGGCATCCCCCTGGGTGGACTTTCAACCTCATCCTCATCCAGCACTTGCCAAGGTGATCGGCTCCGGGGCAGACGTGTTCTGCAGCGGAGCGGGGGATCGGGACAGGCAGGGCTATTTTCCCGGCATTGAGGCCACTTGAGGCAGCCGAGGGAGCCGCCACGACCCGGCAGCCCTCGTGAGGGACGCTGACGACGCATAGGCGGAGCCAACAGCGCCCTCTCCCCAGCCTTTAAAAGGCAGCCCCTAGGGAGTGTAAGCGACAAGGAGCACAGCAACCAGGACGGGCAAACAGGGAGACAATCACTTCCCTGGACCTGCTGGTCACGCTGTTTCTTATGCAAGCCAGGATGCTGCTGGCCTTCTTGGCCGCAAATCCCAATCCTCAATCCCAAGCAGTGCTACAGGCTGGGAGATGAGTGGTTAGAAAGCTGCCTGGCAGAGATGGACCTGGGAGTACTGGTTGATAGTCGATTGAATATGAGCCAGCAGTGTGCTCAGGTGGCCAAGAAGGCCAACAGCATCCTGGCTTGTATAAGAAACAGTGTGGACTAGGGAAGTGATTGTCCCCCTGTACTCAGCTCTGGTGAGGCCGCACCTCGAGTACTGTGTTCAGTTTTGGGCCCCTCACTACAAGAAGGACATGGAGGTGCTTGAGCGTGTCCAGAGAAGGGCAATGAAGCTGGTGAGGGGTCTGGAGAACAAGTCTTAAGAGGAGCGGCTGAGGGAGCTGGGACTGTTTAGCCTGGAAAAGAGGAGGTTCAGGGGCGACCTTATCACACTCTACAGGTACCTGAAAGGAGGCTGTAGCGAGGTGGCGGTTGGTCTGTTCTCCCATGTGCCTAGTGACAGGATGAGGAGGAATGGGCTAAAATTGCACCAGGGGAGGTTTAGGTTGGATATTAGGAAGAACTTATTTACTGTAAGGGTTATTAGGCATTGGAATAGGCTGCCCAGGGAAGTAGCTGAGTCACCATCCCTGGAGATCTTTAAAAGACGTTTAGATGTAGAGCTTAGTGATATGGTTTAGTGGATGACTTGTTAGTGTTAGGTCAGAGGTTGGACTAGGTGATCTTGGAGGTCTCTTCCAACCTAGATGATTCTGTGAAATATATATATATATATATATAATGGATCTTTAAATTTAAAATAGTTGTACTATTGTTTTTAATGAAAATCTGTCTCTGAACTTTCATTGCTGACAGAGTTATAATCAGACAGAGCTGAATAAGAGAGATAGTCCAAATAGGAGCAAATCCAAGTAGGAATTAGGATATTATGAAGTGAGCAGTAAACTTGAATGTATTTTCCCTGGCTGCCTTTGTATGAAATGGATTATTATCAATAGCTGTGTTATAGTAATATCTAATTGAACACTTGCTCCTTACTTTCTGGTACTGTAGAATTATAGTAAAATTAAAATAAATTGCATTGCTCAATTTCAGTTCTTGATTTGCCAGATTGAATATCAGAGTCTCCAGTGGCTCTCGGGCACAGTGGGGTTCCTCAGGATCTTCACTGCTGCAATCAGAACAGAAATCACAGCTGGTCTAAATGGCCAGGAACTTGGAGATGAAGGTGTACTAGAGAAAGGCTAGTTAACCTTTCTTTCACACTTTTGTTTCGCTCTTACCATTGCAAGACTGGACAAAGATGTAAAAGAGCTTCATGAATATTTTCCCCAGTGCATGTGGAAATTATAATTGTTTATAACAGATTATAATCTGTTTTTACCTTTTCAAATGAGATTTTAGCTGGGAATCTGGTCTGTCATATTTTTGAGACATTATTTTCTTCCCTGTAGGTAATAGAACAAGGCATCTCAGGACAGCCCTCAATTATACAGAAGGATTTAATGCTTAAGTTAAAAGCAGGATCAGACCTGAAGACTGTTCATCTAAAACTACACCAACTTAGTCTGCTCATATTGGCAAAAACAACACAGATTTCAAATAAACAAATATAATGGCAAAGGGCCTAAAGTTTAACAAGTGCCTGACAGTTTTGCTAATGCTTGATTACTTGGACGTTGGAAACCACAACTGTGCCAGAAAAGCCTAGAGAAGAAACAGGAGCCAACATTATGGCTTGTTTGATCTTGCCAGGAAGAATTGCTGTTATTATTAACTGATACAGCAATCACAACACACTAAGAGCTTACATTTTAAGGATATGAGGCAATTCTTTCAAAATCAGCTAGCTAGGAATCTACTTCATATTGATTATTCTTGCATAATAACTTTTAAACTTAATAGTTAGCAGGCGGTTGGGGAAAGTAAGAATAGCCAGATAAACAAAAAGCATCATGAAGCAGGTGTGGGACAAACAACAGCAAATTTCACGCAGAATGGCAAAGGGTGGTTGAGACTGGAGACCAGCTAGAGCAGATTGCCCAGTGGAATGTTAAAAATCTCCAAGGATGGAAACTCCACAAGTCCACTGAGCAATCTGCTCCAGTGTTTGATCATGCCCACAATAAATAAATAAATAAATAAAAGCGTTTCCTTATGGGTAAATAGAAGGTCATCTTTGAATTTATCCCCATTGTCTCTTGTCCCATCACTGGACAACACTGAGAAGATCCTGGCTCTGACTTCTTTACTCTTTCCCATCAGGTATTTATACATATTGATAAGATCCCCAGTGCCTTTTGTAGGCTGAACAGTCCCAGCTCTGTCTAACTCTCCTCATAGGAAAGTCACCAAATAATCTCTAGTCACCAAATAATCTTTGTGACACTTTGTTGAACTTGCTTCAGTAAGACTATGTTTTGTACTGGTGAAGCCCAGACCTGGATCCAAAACTCCAGATGTGTCTCACCAGGTCTGATCAGAGATGAAGGATGACCCACCTTGACTTGCTCTCAGGACTCTGCATAATGCAGCCATTGTCCTTCTTTGCCTCTATGGTGCATCCTCAGCTTGGTGTCTACCAGGACCCCCAGATCTGTCCTGCCAAGTTTCTTTTACAGGGGTCATCCCCCTGTTTATACTGTTGCCTGGGGTTATTCCTCCGTCATGGGCTGAACTTGATGAGGTCCTTTTAACCCCTTTCTCCAGCCTGTCAAGGTCCTCTGAATGGTAGCACATCCATCTGGTCTATCAATGAATCCTCCTAGTTTTGTATCAGCTGCAATATTGTTGAGGGTACACTCTGTCCCATTGTCTAAAGTGTTAATGAAGATGTTAAACAGTATGAGCTTCAGTATTGGCCTCTGGGGGGGGGTCCATTAGAGACTGGCCTGCACCTGGACTTTGTACCACTCATCACAGTCCTCTGAGCCTGACACTTTAATCACTTTAAGTTCACCTGCCTGTCTGATTATCTAGTCCTTATTTCATTACTTTGTCTATCAAAATGTTATTTGAGACAGTGAGAAAAGCCTTACTAAAGTCAAAATAACATCTGCTGCTCTCCCCTCATCCACTAGTGACCTCATTGTAGCTGGCTGTCAGGTTGGTCTGTCTTTGCTATGTTTTATATGCTGGTAACAACCAGCATTTCTCTGAAAGACTGTACACCTGTACTTTGTATTTGAAAGGGCAATTTCATTTTAAAAGAAAAAAGAAAAAAAAAAAATCTTTTTTTCAGTAGACCAGCTCAAGGCAGAATGAGCAGCAAAGGAAAAGGCAAAGTCCTGGAATCAAAAAATAAAGGGAAACAAGTTGTACGCACAGTCACAGAATAGGTAAAAAGAGACAATGCTGAAGAATTAGGCTGGAGCTATAAATTACTCAAAGCTTGAAAAATAGAAGCTGAGGAACCTGAACATGACACAGTCTGTGAGGAAGTCCTAAAGTATAAGGAAAAACCAAATCTGATCAACAGCAGTCAGAAAGTGACTTTGCCAGTAGTATTAAAATTGATTGAACGGAGGGAAGATGTGTATCAGTGAGTTCAGCTAGGAATAGACTGTAACAATCAGTAGTAAAAAGATAAGAAGTACTTGGACAGATTTTTGGCTTTGGAGTGGATGAACAAGCAGCTTATGTGGATGTGGAAGGAAAAAAGACAAGATCTAACAAATAGTGGTGAACTGGGAGAAAGGAAAGTAGATGAAAATAACAGAAAAGATTACATGGCTGGAAAGCTTTGTGAGGCTGAGGGTAATGACAGATGAGAGGGCAGAGGAATGCATTAGCAGTATTCTAGTCACAAAAAAAAAAGAAAAAAAAAAAAAAGGTTACATACAGATGTCTTTCAAGAATAATCCGTAGAAATACCTGATATTTTTGCTTGAACACCGTCTTTCAGTTTACAGGCATTCTAATTCTCCAGCTCCTGATCATTTTTTCTTCACAGTGAAGACACTTCTTATTTTTAAACTGTATTTTGAAAAATGTAATATTTTTATAAGAACATATTATGTAAAACTTAGAAAATGTCACATTGTCTCAACATAATATTCAAATAATCCTTACAACAGCTATTAAATATAATGATAACCTATTTTCTAAATTCACCGTATTGGTTGTTAAACATTCTTTGTTCTGTGAAGGATGTTTATCTTTGGAAATTTTAGAACAAGATAATTTTCTAAATTCAATAAACAACTATAGGTTTGAGAGAGAATAAAGGTTTTATAAACAGTAATTAAATTCCCAAAATCTGCTGTTATCACAGATTATCATTTATCTAGGAGACTAGGGAAAAACAACAGCAAAGGAAAACCTAATAAAGACTCTCCAGAGGTACACTTTCCAAGTGTTCTAGTGAACATGGTTTTTGATGAGTAATGTTAAAGCTTAAATCTTCAAGTGTTGATTATATTTGGGGATCGATGTTACACTTGTCTAAACTTACATTCTTCTGGTGATAGCACATATTACTGGATGTGTGTACTTTCCATTTTGTATATGTTTGGTACATACATACAGAGCAAGAAATTCATGTTGACCTGCCAAAATGTTGTCATGCTGAGATAAGCTAGAGGTAGTGAAGGTTTTCCACCAAATTTGTCTGCAAGCTCTGAGAGAACCTGGAAATAATCAATTAAAGTAATACTAGCTGTTGATCACTAGTGTACACAGGGCTATCCCTCTTTCCGTTAGACTGATGGACAGACAGTTGGAGAGAAGGATGATACTACCAAGGGTAAAAATTAGCCAGGTTTCTGATTTCAGGTATCTTAATCTGCTGCATAAATGAGACGGGACAATATGAAATGACATTGGTTTTGGTCTCAAAGATAGATGTCCAAAAGCTGGTAATAACTGAGTAGTAACTCTTGTAGTAACACAGGACTTAGTTTTATTTTTCCTTTGGTACTAGCCTTAAGTATGGCCTTCTTACTATAGTATTCTTACTCCTCTCTTGGAATACATTTTATTATATTAACCAATACATTACTTCCTGAGGCCTAATGAAAAAGAAGTGGAATGATGTCCTACAGTAGGAAAGGTAATACTCATTTCTCTACTAACCATACCTTCATAAGAAAGTAGACAGGGTGCTACTGCACCATTCCCAAAGCTTCTGTAGTCTCAATACCTCTTGCTTTTGGTAAGTATATTAATGTTCATTTTGGGGACTTAAAAAGAATGACCAGTTAACCATGTTGTTCACCATACCAGGGGAAAAAAAAACTGTTATAATATGATAGGGTATATACAGTTGGCTTTTCTAGCTATTCTTTTTATTATGTTTATTATGTGACAATCACTTTCATACTTATGAAACAGGCATACACATCTCTTTTCTGATGGCTTCCTTAGGTTTGTCATACCTCAGAATTTCAAAGTAGAGAAGACCATTGTGAAAGCTATGTATCTATTTATATGTATATATATTTTATATGAGAAACAAACAAACTGAAATATTTTCATATAAAATATAAAATAATCTTATAAAGATTCTTGTTTCTGCAAAAATTTGATGGAAACAATCCTTACTTATCAAAATATTTCTATTTAAAATACATATCAAATTATGTTTTCACTGAAAATTGAAAAACTAGAATTTTTCTTCAATTCTTAATAGGAACTTTTATCAAAAGGGTTTAATTAAAAAGTGATAAAAGTTTAGCAAAGTGCATGTGACAATTCAGATGAACAAAGGGATGATACAGGATTTGAAAAAGTTTTTAATAGGCGTTTCAGAGTCATGCCTTTAAGATATAAGAATCATAAAGTGTATACAGAAATTGTACTGTACAGTTATAGACCAAAAAGATAGTTGTTTTTCTAATGAATTTGAAAGATAAGGAATCAGTTTGTTAAACAGATTGAATAAATCCATTACTGGGGAGAATTCCATCAAAAGAATAGAACTATATACAGGATTAAAATACAGTATGCATTTTGTTATGTTGTATTAGACAAATAAGATAAATGCAAAAAAAAAGATTCCTTTAATTTTGGTGCTTAAAAGATGTGGGGATGGCCTGAATTGTATCTGAAATGAGGTTATATCTACACATACTTTAAAAACATAATTTTATTTTATTTGTATTACCTGTATTAAATGCTGATGCTGTCCTCTTTTTACACAGAAGGAAGAAAGAGGCAACACTTGTTTCTGTTGCAGTATGAGGAGACAAATTGAAGCAGTGCAGAAAATAAATAACACAGATAAATTATTTTTTAAGAAACTCTGGAAACAATTCAATGGAGGACAAGTAGCGTTTTCATGAGAATGATACAATTGATAAAGTTGTCTAGGAGGTATAAAAGGGCAGGGGTTCTGGGTTCTTGGGAGCAAAGGTAGAAACAGGACTTTTTGAAAGATGCTCAATTCGCTACAAATTTCTGTGAAGATCAAAAACAGTGAAGGACTTTGAGATGAAATAAAAAAATAAGAATAATATATATATTTTTTCCCTGAGGTAGCAGTGTAAAATTGCTCACAAGAGTCTTATCTGCTCAGAAGTGCAACTATAAGATTGTATATGTAGGTATTATATTGTAACCTATACAAATATTTACTCCTCTTCTTTAAAGAGAAGTTATATCTTCTTATAGTATATCTTAGTATATCTTCTCATACAATATTCATACATGTTCTATGTTCACATTACTACCATCCAGATTCCCTGTGAGATTTTCGGTCTTCAGTCACTTTATTAGTGGTGTTGGATAGGTTCTGATAAAAATATATTATTATAACCATTGGAATCTGTTTCTGAAAATATTTTCAGAAAACATATGCTTGTCCTTTTGTTTACTCATTTGTTGTAAAGATGATATTCACTTTTTTATCATGAGAACCACCAGTGAGGAAAAAGTTTGGGACAGATAGATGTTGATACTTTCAGTTTTGAAAACCCATCTGATATAGATTACTGGGACACTTCAGACTTTGGAAATCACATGCTGGTTAACGATTTCATTTCATCTTACAATCAAAGTAAATAGCAATAGGGACATTTTGGAAAATACTGTACTTAAAAGGCGAATTATCCATTTTATTGGTCCTGAATCACTGATGCTTGCAGATGCACTGGATTGAGGGTTGAGCAAAGTCCAACTCTTTATCAAGAAGGAGCAAAACTTATCTACCAGAAACACGAAAATAAGGTAAGCAAAGCTCTTAATTCGTTTTACTTTGTTTTACTTTGTTTTTTGTTTACTCAGTTTTACTTTGAAAGTTTCCTCTCTGTATAGTCTTCTTACTGGATTCTGATTTCCCACATAGTGGTTGTAAATTCAATGAAGTTACCTCCAGTATATGTTAGTAAAAGTAAAATCTTATTCGTACAAAATTTTTGATACTTAATTTTGTTTGTATTAAAATTCTGTTATGAAGAAGTGTCTTGCCAAGCCGCCTAAAACCCATATATAATTCTATTAGCAAAACACCATATACTTAAATTTAGGTTTATGACTAAGTCTGTTTTCATTAGCAAGGCCTTTATACAGAAAATATTCGGTATAATTTTCTGACTGTTGTTCAGCAAGTGAAAAGTGGACAATTAAAACCCAAAAAGTTTTAGAACATAGTGAGAAAGAATTACTCTTTCAACTACTATTAATGAACACAGGTTTTATTTCCACTAATTCAAATAATATATTTTTTTTATTAATAATAGCGAGTTTACAGATACCTGTGTATCTAGATCTTTCAAAAAGTTTTACTTTCTTATAGAACCTGCATGATTTAGGGGCAAATAGAGGTAAAATATCAGGTGTTCATCAGATTTTTCTAATTAATTTACTGATAAGACATACCAAAAAAAGTAGACAGAGACTCAACTAGAGACTAAACTGAGACTGTCTGAAAAGCGAGTATGTTGATCAGTATGCATTACAAATTCAAAGAATGAAAACCACCTATTGGGCTTCTAAAAAGGGGGCAATAGGAGGGGAGGGGAGGGGAGGGGAGGGGAGGGGAGAGGAGGGTTTCTAATCAAGATGGAATATGTACTAGGAAACAAAAATGAAAACAACAACAACAAAAAATCAGGGTATAGATATAATTTTAGGTTATTTTTCTAGGCTACTTCTTATCTGTTTCTCATTTAAAGCCTACATATACGTTGGCTTATTATATGTCCATGTTAGTGGGCAAATAGAGTTCTTTACAATCTTTATAAATACCTACAAATGTTTATTTTTTATTTTTTATTTTTCCTGTTTACTTACTTATTTTTAAAACCAATCTGTTCAATAAACAAAATATAATATATGCAAGACTGGCATTATTTTGCTTTTTAATACAACTTTATAGAATTTTGTTTGATAGGCATACTAAATTCTTCTGGGATGTTAATATTTCTAAGATTGATAGACTGACTAGACTCGAGCAATAGTTCCTCTCCCCTAGGGCTATTTGACTTTTGTTGAGGGCTCTCTGTTCTTATGTTAAATATTTTACGTGCAGACTCTTTAATGAATACAATTTAAATGATGTGTTGTGTTTCATGCTGAACCAATGAATACCATGAGGAAAAACACTCAGTCATGCTGATCTATTACACTGTTGGTTTTAAAAAAAAATCTCTCTATCCTAATGCATACTAAGAATTTTTCTGTGAAAGCAAGCAAACCATTAGGTAATTTAAGACATATATAATGAGGAAAAAAAAAAAAAAAAAAGTCTTCACTGTATTGTTTGGTAGTGAAAGTGAAAATTTATTTTCAATCATCTTCTACTCAATAAATAAATATATAAAAAGAATATCATGTTGACTTGCCCAACCTGGGTGAAGAAACTTGCAGTAACAACGCTTCTGTAATTAGCCTGTGCAAATTAAAAGGTGACATTACATTAATATTCCAGCAGTCACAGAAAGAACAGACTGATGTTTTTCATCCAAGCATTTGGTTGGGCTGCAGCTGTGTGCTGTGATTGGGCAAATTTTTATAATCCTGTTAAGAATATCACAAAAAGTCTTGGATAAACTGCCTGCAAGGAGGAGAATTTAAATCCCTAGTCAATATTTGCTTCATTCAAGGAATTTGGGGAAATCCATTTTACTTTTAAGTCCATAACAAGATTTCATGTTACATGAACTTCTAAAGAATGGACAATTTATTTACTTGTAAAATAATTTAGGAAAATATCAATTATGGTCTATCTTTTTAAAATTAGTTTAGTACTTTTATACAATAGCCTAATAACACTTATTTTCAAACATAGGATTTTGTAAGACAGACATCCACAGACATGCTTCTTGGAGTCCTTTGTTTTACAAAAGAATGGGCCAAAATCTGCAGAGCTGGGGAAATGGAGTTAATCATGTGGGCATATCTAAACATATCACTGTGTGTTTGCATAGTTTAATCCTATTTTAGCAATAGGAATGAAACTAAATTCAGATATTATAATTAATCATAACTTCACAAAAAGTTTTTCATAAAGTCATGCTTTACTTCGCATTTCGTAATGCTATCCACTTACAAAATAAATATATTTAATATTAATATTAATTATACTTAATAACAAATTCATATTATATCTGTTTTAAAAGTGTGTAATATCTCCAACATATTATATTAGAATATAAACCAGAGAAACGAATTCAGCTCTTATGTTGATCTTCTCAAATACGGACAGCAGAGGACCTGGAATTCTATTTTTCTTTATGAGCAAATGCAAAATACTCAGTTAACATTTCATTGAACATACTCAGTGAAAGGTTGGACTTTGTGCTTAGGTGCATGCTTTATGGGTGACATGTAGTAGGGTGATGGTTGGCCCAAATGATCTTGGAGGTCTTTTCCAACCTTAATGATTCTATTATTTCTATGGACATGACAATGTTAAAACATTATATTAATGACTCAATTGTGTCTGTGTTCAGAAATTTGAAACCATGTTATATTAGCTGGCTTAAGTTACATGATGTACATCTTGCATATATAAAGGCTTAATGTCAATATTAACAATATCATTCTGTTACAATTCTCTAGTATTTTGTAAAGCTATCTTGCTTTATATATCCTAAATCAGTGATGTAGTTAGTGACTAAATAGAAGGAACATTTACCATTGAATTATTGGACAACATATTCCAAAAGCCAAGTAAATTCTTCAATATGATTAAAATGCCGATTAATTCTTTGCTTTATAATTTTATATCTTGATTTTCATAACTAATGCTTTAACTGATTAGCACACTAGAAACACACTCATTGCACAGGTAAAATAATCATTACTATCTGGACATAATTAGTGGCATAGTACTGACAGTAATACCATTTACAACTACTGTAATGATATTTTACAAGTTCATTTTTCTTCATTATGCAGTAGAATAATTACCTTTACAGTAGTATTAAGTTCAATTAAAAATCATGTGTTGTAGCAAGATATTTGACACAGCTTCACATAATATATGCTAACCTGCTTTTTGTTCCCATCTTAATCTTATGCATATTTGTTAAATTATATGAACTGTTACTGTTTCTTTCAGTACATGTAGTTGTTTTTTAAATGCATTTAGTGTGTATTTAAATCCATTATGATATATGTATGCAATACTACAATAAGTTGCTTTTTTTTTTTTTTTTTTTTTTTTTTTTTTTTTCCTAGGGCATTGTCAGGAACGTTTAAATCAGCCTAATTGCTCAGTGAAGATCATCTTCTACTCTCATTCATTTTAATGCACTTTTAATAAAGACAGATATTTTATTAAAAAACAAACAACAACAAAAAAAACTAATGGAATATATAATTTGACAGACTGTGAAATTTTTGGTATAAATGCATGAACATTTGTTAAAATTGCTTTAGCATCTGTGGGTTCTCATGTATTAGTTTTATAATAAAAATGAATTAAAAAATAAGAGACAGAAGATTGGAAGCATTCCTATGTGACCTATATTGGTATAGAATCATAGATTATAGCAATGGTTCAAGGTCTTCAGTCAAGTTAGTTGCTTAGTATTAAGGAGGAAACAACAGATATGATTTTGAAAAAGCTTTCATAACTTTTTATTCTATTGCTTTTATTTAGTTAGGACAAGTCAGTCATGCTATTTGGGTATTTCATTATTTCTATTTTCTTACATGTATTTTGTTTAGGCATACCAAATTTTGATGTCTTCAGTAATAGCTAAAGCACTGTGCCAAGGCATGTAGTCTTCTGCACCAACAGGAACAGGACAGGCAGGCCTTTGTTCTCTTTCAGAAGATTGAAGTCTTATTATGCGTAATTCTTAAATAGTATCAAGAAGGCTGTGAAAATGCTGAAGGTTTCTTTCTGAGAAATCTTTTATATCCAGAATAGCCTTCTGGAATACCAACAGTATAAAGTCAAGGGTAAGCTGAAAATTGGAGTCCCAACAACATTTTCCCAAGAAGAGCGGAAACATAAATGACACAACGTACAGCCTTTGAACTTCATTTTAGATTACCTTTATATTAGACCGATGCCAGAGGCATCACCTAAATTTTCCAGTGCTTACCTGAAGTACTACTTTGATTAGGAATAGGAGTAGCAAATGAAAGAAAACTCTAAATTTAAGGAAGGTTAAAGGTAGAAAGTGTTCTAATAAATAAATAAATAAATAAATAAATAAAATAAACAGTTCCTTTAACAGAGTCCCCCAAGTTATCAGTGCAACCAAACTGGTTTCTTTGTCATAAACTCATCAAGCTTTGCAGGAAGATGTATGGATGCACTATTTATGATACTAAATCCACAAATATGTTTTGTTTCACAGTAACGATTATGCAGTTGGGGAACTGCACAAAATTCTTCTTAATACTTGTTCTGGTCTGTCACTCAGATTATTTTGTAATATATTTGCAGCAGTTTTCATTTGCTTTGATTTAAACAATTGGATTTTATGGACCTATTTAGGAAATCGTTTTGAAGGAGAATATGTTTAAAACTGAGATTATATGATGAAAATTTTTAACAGACAGATTTTGTGTTACAACTAATCCTGTAAAATAAATTGAAATTATAACACTTAATTGTGGTCTTATTTGAGAGTATTCTTGTTCATCTCTAACACTAATTTAATGATATAATGATATCATATTACTATTGAGTTCTGTCTCTCGTAGTCTTACACAATTTTAAAGACTCTAATGCATCACATTATAAATTGCATGGAAATGGGCACAGCATTAAAATGTAAAGAAAATATTCAACTATCAACTTAATAACATGCCTATATATTTAGGGTATTAAATGTATATATATTGGGGTATAGCTTTCACTCTTTTAGTGTATATTTTCATTTCAACCTTTCTGAATAGATATAGTGGTGGAGGTGTGACTTTTTGTTCATCAGAGCAAAAACAAGGAAAGATGGGGTAAGTAATACCACTGCTGAGATGAAGAGATAACTGTCTCTTTTGTGATTCCTTCAGAGTTATCTTTGAATGTTATGGGGGGCTCAGTACATTTTGCAAAGTCCGAGTGAAGCTATGTGGTGTAAAGCCTGGTAAGGAAAACAAAAAACAGGTGGTTATCACAGTACCTTATCACAAATAATGAAAACTTTGAGTATTTGAGTATGCACTGGGACTTCATCAGAGAGTTAAGCATGTGTTTCAGATTAATTCTGACTTAAGATTTTTATTTATTTATTTATTTTCTACCTTGTAGCTTTATCCTAGCACTTGCAACTTCACACAGATTCCTTTAAGCTTCCCATAAGAGATTACGCTGCCTTTAATGGAAACAGGATAAAGTCCTAGCTAAACTGTAATTACTATAAAGCTGTATACCATGCAAATCAGGTTGTCACTTAGTTTAAAAAGTCATAGATAATACTAACATGCTCTTTCCTGAGCAATAATATCTGATTTAATAAGGTAATAATCTTTGAAACACTACAGAAGCAGACCTTCATGCATGTATTACTTGCTTATAAAAAGATTGTTTTAAGGTTAACTTGACTTGCCATTACTTTGTTCATATTTTAAAATATAAATATATATATTTTTTCAGGTAGAATATCATTACTATTCAATACAAATTTATTTCCAGTAGACATCAAGGAGCTTTTAGTATATATTTTTTTGTGTGTTAAAAGATTTTCACCATTAATTTACAACAAAGTGTTAAAATTGCCATTTTCACCCTGACTAACCCAGCAAATCAGTTGTCTGATTGATTTATTGGGAGCTTAGTGTATCTTTTACAAATGGGTTAGAGGAATAGATGACTTCAGAGAAACAAGTTTCCTCTTTGCACATAAAAAGCCTCATAACAAATCGATTCTGTCATGAAAATTACAAGCGCAAGGCATATTGTAGATCATAGGATTTTGTCTGAGTGTTTGTAGAGTGAATATTTTGCTTTCATTACATCTTAGCTGAGCAGAAAAGGTCATTTTTATTTATTGATTGTTTTGGTCAAACGTGGTTACTGTCAACATTCCAAGGAAGTATAGGATGAACTATCTGCATCTAACAAAGAATATTAAATCATTACTCCAAGTGTATCACAGATGTAAAACACCTCATGTTTTAGAATCTGGAGATGAAATAATTGAGAGAGACCACAAAACACAGTAAAATGAATGAAGGATAGACAATTGTGTATTATTTTTGACATCAGAACAAGCATACAAAGATGTTAGTAATATACTGGACCAAAGACTCCTCAGATTCACTCCTTTTTTTTTTATTGTTTGACAATATTTAAAAAAAATTTGGTATTTTTATTTTTTGATGGATAAAGATAATATTAATGTCACAAAGAAAAAATCTATTTCACATTTGCATTAGGAAAAAGAAACAAAAAAAAAAACGTGAACAGCATTTCAAGCAGCTCTGAGCAAACAATGTAGACATCTAGGTTATCTTTGACAATAAAGATAATCTAAAGGATACAAAATATTTCTCATAACTTCATAGAATGTATTCTAAAAAATAAGAGGTTAACTGAACATTTGATATTCTGTCAGATATCTGACATTCTGCCAGATTTAAATATTGATCAATTCTGTGTAAGAATTTCTCTAATGATGCAGTTCCTTTCTCATTAATTTATTTAAACACATCTTTGAGTCTTATTGAGCCCCCTGGTTTCATCACAGAAGTTACGTATCTCCTAGGGAACAGTACAATTTCATTTTACAGCAGTGCAAAAGATGTAATTCCCTGCCCCTCAAATACAGTTTCAGGGACTGACACCTTCCCAATTCTTCAGTGATTTAAACTTCATTAAAGTGTTTTTCAGTAATTCCTATAACCACACTGTATGTGAGGCAGTTGTATCAGCTCCTCATCTTCCTCTGGAGCAACCTGCTATCCAACTTGATGAATCTGGCCCCACATCTCTGTGTCCTTTCTGAAGGAGCAAAAATTGTTTTGAAAACTGAGAAAGAACATTTTCCCTTTTCCCTTTTTTTTCCAGATCTAAGCTAGACTTCCTTTTTCAAGGACTACCGAATGGGCTATGAACTTTACAGATGAGTCAATGTCTTTTTATTATTATTATTTTTAATATTTCCTAAGCAGATGGAATGATACAATTCTTCTTAAGCTATCAGCCTAATGAATTTGGTTGAGAATCATAGATGCATTGATGTAGAAATAGAAAGCTCCCATATCAAAAATTGAATTCTGAGACCATCAGGACCAAGGCATATAATCATCAGCAGGAGAGCTATATATTTTAAGTATGCTTCAACCAACCAAATGAGATTACTTTGTGGGACCATACAGTGTTTAAAGTGCAAATAATTTCTAAGTTTGAGATAATTTATTAGAGAACATTCTGGGTGTATAAGCTTTAAATACCACTGCATTTTGTTTTAATTCTTGGAAGTAAGGGCACAGGAAGTTCTGCACCAACATGCAAAAAAAAAACTTCTTCATGGTGAGGGTGATGGAGCACTGGAACAGGCTGCCCAGGGAGGTTGTGGAGTCACCTTCTCTGGAGATATTCAAGGCCCATCTAGATGCCTACCTGGGCAATCCGATCTAGGGAACCTTTTTTGGCAGGAGGGTTGGACCCAAAGATCTCTTGAGGTCCCTTCCAACCCTACAATTCTGTAATTCTGTGGTTCTGTGATTATCAAACAGCCAAATAATGGAAGTTGTTCCTCATTATTTTGGAAAAGACTGAAAATGTAAACACCCAAATAGGTCGGTGTGGATATCTAATAAAAATGAGAAGTTTGCTTGTATACCTGTGCAATAATAAAATATAAAAATAATAAAAATATAGATAATTTAAAAAAAATAAAAATAAAAAATAAATTTCTAGAACTTTCTTACTTCTCAAATTGAAAATATTTTTTATTTTAATTTCTCTGAAAAAAAAAAAATAATTACTAGAACATAAATGCTTGTTATATTCCAAAAGCCTGACACTGTATGTTACTCAGATGACTAGTACCACTGAAATTCTTATATATCCAGAGATTTTACTTATTACTTATAATTTTTTCTTCTTAAGTAATGCATTTAAAAAGAAAAGGATTGCTGTCTAAAACATTGATTGTGATTCATTGCATAACTAGAAACAGAGGAAAGAATGAAAAGAAACTAAATGAAAACCAAAGGAGGTCTCTTCTTTGTTCTTTGTTTGGCTTCATGACCATTCCTACATTGTGTTTTCAGGGTGTTTCAAATGCAAATGGGGCAGTCCTAACCCCTGTCTCATCTGAATTATAAAGTTCAGAACCCTTCTTGTTCTTCCTCCTTTTTTGTGTTTATTAGATGGAGCCCAACAAACTCAATGCATGCTGACAACAACCAGATTTGGCACTGTGGAGCCTATAGGGATGCTGTGAATGGCCAGTGTCACAGCAAGGGAGTGGAACATGAGTTAAAATCACCTTACCTCCTGTGGTGGTTTAACAACAATGGGCAGCTATGCAACACCAGATTATTCTCTCACTCCTCATCCTCAAAGGAACTGGGAGAGAAAAATAGCATCAAAAAGCTCATAGGTTGAGATAAGGACATGGAAATCACTACCCAGTTGCCATCAAGGGTAAAAGAGATTCAGCATAACGAAGCATAAGGTTAATGTAATTTATTACCTATTAATAACAAACTAGAGCAGTGAGAACTAAGAGCAGACTAACAACACCAGACTAAACACCAGACTAAAACTACTAGGTGAAACACACCAATGTCCATCCACCATCTTCCCCCAAGTGGTGCAAGGGAATAGAGCATGTGGGTTGTGGTCAGTCCATAATACTTCATCTCTACCACTTACTACTTCATGGTCAGTCTTTCCCACTCCTCAAGCATGGAGTGCTGTCCCTCCTAAACTGATCCTACTTGGGCTTCTCATAGCCTGCAGTCCTTCAAGAACTGCTCCAATATGGTTCTATACCACAGTGACATCCTTCAAGAGCCAACTGTTCCAGTTACTGGAGCAGTAGCTCCCCTCAAACCTTCTGCTCCATTGGGTGCTCCCTTCCACAGGCTGCAGTTCCAGCCTATACTTTATTCCACCATGGGCTCTACAGGCTTCAGCCTCCTTCAGGCCAGATCCACTGTGGACAGCATGGATACCTGCTCCAGCAAGGTACTTGCATGGGCTGCAGGGGGACAGGCTTTTCCACCATCATCTTCTCCACAGGCTTCAGGGGAACTGGCTCTACTCCAGTGCCAGTGCTCCAGTGGAGCACCTCTTCCCCACCTTCTTCACTGACATTGTTTTCAGGTTTTTTTTTTCTCTCTGCAATTTCTCACCCCTCTCTCCCAGCTTGTTGCACAGCAGTTTTTTCTTCTTTTCTAAATATATTCTCACAGTGGTACAATGAGTGTCACTCATTAGATCAGCTTTGGCTAGAAAAGTGTCCCTTTTAGAACTGACTGGAACTGGCCCTTACCTAACATGGGACAGCTGCTGGACTCCTCTCAGGTAGCCCACTGGCTACCAAAACCTTCCCTGGTAAGCCTAATCCACACCGATTGTGACTAACTTCCCAATAAATTAGTACATGTACTTGCCTGAAAAAAGGACAGCTTTGTGCTCAGTTGTTTTTTTCAGTACTTATGAATGTTGCCAAGGATGATGATAACTTAATGGAGGATAAACTGTTTTGGCATAATACATTCTGTCAGCACATTTTTCTCAGGCTTCTAAATTATGAAGAGTATATTTTTAGTCTTTGAATAAATAATCAAAATCAATCTGGAGTGAAAAAAATATATATATATACAGAGACGTTTTAAAATCCTTGTGCTCAAAAACTGGAAAATGTTCTTTGTTTTAATACTTTACTTTATGGAGCTTCATGGAGATAAAGTTGTAGTCAACTGGGACTCAGACACATTTGAAAAAATCATAACATGGAGTCAAACTTTCTTGAGCACAAAACCACGAGTGTCAATAGTCTTGCAATATATAGTATATCATATTTTTCTCAATTAATTTCTTAAAGGTACTGTGATAGATATTGTTATTATTCAGAACTGTATTGCTATATTGAAATGCAATGTATTTTGCTTTTTATTTGCATTTGGGAAACACAGCACCTTTCTTTTGTGCTGAGCTCAATGTCATGCTACTACTTGTATCATTTTTTTTTTTTTTTTTTCTTGGTCCATATTCTGTTAAAATTCATCTATCTGGTTATAAATAAGATGGGTTCTATTGTGACAAAAGAATCTACCACATTAATCTTTACAGTATTAAACTTACATGAATGTTGTTGTGTTTAGCTATGAATACAGTATTTGAAAAGCTGAGTTACTTATCAGTGGAATCATACCTTAATTTTTATAGGTCAAGAGATTTTTCACAGAAATAATAAAGCTATACTAGTACATGCTGAAAAACCAAGTAAATAATTAGTGAAAATCTGATTTTAACAATAATTTTATTGACCTATGTAAGGTAGATAAAATGTTCCTTGGTCAGTCATGAAGCACTGACTCTTGCCTATCTCAGTGGTTATTGATAGCTTACTAAGGGTATAATACTGAGATATTTAGTGATATGTCCAAGGAAAGAAGATACAGAAAGGAAATAGCAGCTTGGAAATTACACTGTATCAGCAAAAAGTCTTAGTGGTTATTACAGTATACATTTGTGAGAGCTTTCTGAAAACTGTTTCTTAAAGATTATGAATATCATTCTGAATTGCAGCAATAACACAGTAATTTCTCTATAAGTAGATCGGGGTTGGAACCTGTAATGACAGCCTTGCTTTTAATACTTCTGAAATTTCACTAAATTTGACTTGGATCAGTATAAACACTTTTTGTTTGTTTGTTTGCTTTTGGAATCAGTGGAACATTCTGCAGCTGCATAAACACATAGAGTTTATTCTAAAGAAACCTGCCTATAAATATATCTGCTAGATTAGGAATAAAGCATGGAAATTAACTATGTCTTATAGTTTTGTCCAAAGTGTACCTCTACATTTGTGTATTTAAAATTATTAACTTGATTGCTTGGCACTTTCAAGAGTGCTATTGGTAATACACTAAAATCCTGCTGAGTTTTATAGGTGTACAGACCCTTTATGCTTAATGAGCATTGTCAATGTCAAATGAAAATACGCTTCCTGGCCAACCAAATCATCCCTTGCTGTCCTTAGAGATATATCTTGGAAGGACACATTGTGTATCTACTCCTGCCAAACAATAGAAACGCTAATTGCATTGCTTCAGTTTATGTGAGATGATAATGAGTTTTTACATTGATGTTAATTGTGGTTCTTCAGTGACTAAGTTGTCTTAGCAAGTTAAAGATAGACTGAAACAAAACATGGCCCCTTTTAAAACATAGCAAACCATTTGTTATGGGGCATTCATGTTAGTTAATGATGAAAATTGTGTTAGAATGTCAGGAAAAAATATATATATATCAAGATTTTAGGAAGTTCCAACACAATATGTCCTTTTTATGTCTCTTCTTTAAAGTTTTCCTCTTTGTATTACTTCATCCTGACCGCTGGCACCTGTTTAATAACCAAACCCTTTGTGTATGGATGCAAACAAATTGGTTGAATAATTTTGTTGAAAGATAAGAGCAAAGTTTCATTTTTGTTATTATAAATCAAATGCATTTTCAGGATATCAGAATACTTACATTTATTTTTTGGTGTTGTGGGTCACGTTTAGTTTAGAAAAGGAATCAGAATTTTGTAAAGGTTTACTGTGCATGGGATCTGCAATGTCATGGCTGTTTAAAAGTGATCAATTAGCAAGTAATCAATTCAGCTTAAAAGTAATCAATTCAGCAATGTGATAGAAGCTGAAATTCCTAAGAATTAAATTTAATTATGGGAATTAATACTTTACTATGCATCAGCTATACTGTATGCATCAGACAGTGGAATTGTCTGGGGTGTACTTGGTAAACCACTGTTCCTCCTGTTCAACCATTCCTGTGCCATCCTGGAATTGTCTGAGATGGACTTGGTAAACCACTATTCCTGCTGTTCATCCACTATGACAAGTGTTGCTTGTTTTCTTTAAGTGTAAATCTAAGGTAAATTCACATACTTTGATAAAATTACTCTACCTTTACTTCGAAGTGACTAAGGGTAATATTTGGAAAACCTCACATTGTCATAATAATATGCAGTTCATTTTCATTAAAAAAAAAAAAAAAAATTCTCAAAGGATCCAATGTGGTTTCAAATCTCATACAAAATCATAATATTCATAAGGTGATACATCCATTATAAAATGCAAGCATTTTCTTGATAGTTTACCAGAAACAGCTAAAGATGCAGTTAGTCTAATAGCTGTGAAATCCATGTTATACTTATTAGAGATGATTTGCAAGCTGTAGCCCAGCCAAGACTTCAAGGATTTGCAGAGTGAAAGCCTTGCACTGCACAGATTATGGTCCTAATTTATGTAGGATTAGCTAATAGGGGATTCACCATTTATTTATTTATTTGCAAATTCTGCTACTGTTCAGGCTAGCAGTTTCTATCTCAGAGATCAATAATTAAAATTATGATTGCAAAGATAAATCCATAAACTGGTAATTGGTAATATAATGTCATGTATGCTCAAGGAGGAAAATGTTTGCCTTTTATAAAACTCATACAAAATAAATGAATAAATAAAATAGTTACAGACATAAGGGTATCCCTTTAGCTTTAGCTGACTTAAGAAACTCTTGGGAAATGCTTACATTTGTTGAAGCATTTGCCAGTATGTTTTATGACCAACACTTTCACTTACACTGAATCTAAAACTAACTTCCTAACAAGGAACTAACATCTTTGTTTATTTGCTTATCACCTTTACAGATTGTAAAATCCCATCAATTTTTTTGACCTGAATAAATCAAAGAATTCTTTCAGTCATGCTACTCAGAAAGTTCTTCATCTGACAAATAATATACCTGTTCTGATGAATGTTTGCTTCATTTCTCAGCTATGTAAACTATCTAATATTTTTTCTCGGTAATTTCGAGGGTATAAGGTTGTTCAGGATTCAGATAAAAATTGTATTTAGGTATCTACTTTCTACATTATTTAGATGTCTGTGGACTTTTAATAGTATCTATAGATTCTGTATGTACATGGCTAGAAGGACCACTTTTTCCTATTTTCCGATTTTAAAATCAGTATCTGGACTTTTTTTTTTTTTTTTTCCATAAAATTAGTCTTTCTAAGTAATAAATACAATATTTTTTCTAGCATTTCCATTTGTTTACTGGGTTACTGCCAAGATATTCAAATCATGTCAAAGTTTTTTGGAGGGCTTTTTGGTTTAGTTTTTGAAAGCAAGGATCAGTTTTAGAGGTACAGTGATTTTGGGGTGGGGATTGCTATTAACTTTATACTGCTTGCCTTATTGAGAATAACTTTAGTTTTTACTATTTTAGATAAGCAATTGCTTTGAAGTACTATGGCATTGCTAGGATTTCAACTGGGTTGATTTCATCTGGGTCCGTTGCTAGGATATTCCTTTCCTGAGTCTTGATTTGCCTAACTTGCATCATTACATTATGCTTTTTCTTCTCATAACAAATATACTATCCATGCTAAATAGCAGAAGTGAAAGACTGAATCATATGATGTCTTTATTGATACAGTCGCTAAGCCTGCTCTTTTATTTATTTATTTATTTATTTTATTGTGCATGCTGCATTTTTGATATAAAGTTACGATCTTAATTATGCTTTTTGGCAAGTGATAATATTTCAGAAAATTCAGGAGTGTACTGTGGTAATAAAATATTTGTGGCAATAAAATATATGTGGCAATAAAATATTTGTTAGTTTCATTACATATTTCTAATTCAAACAGGATTTCACATGCAGAAAAAAGATCTATAGCTGTATTACATTGCATAAAAAGGCTTTGCTATATAAAAATGTCTACTAGGATTTTAGAAAGTTCCTTAAGGAATGGGTTTACAGTTTAATCATTGCAATCTATTGCAAATGAGATTTGTCTACGATGATTTATTTACACGAGTTGTACACAGGCAAATATAAACATATATTGTGCTTTAACATCATCTCCTTTTCATGCTTAGCTGATTAACTGTGTGCATTCCCTTCACTGAACTAATAAAAAGGGATTATATTCACTTGTTGCTGTTGCAGATTCTTTGTCTAACATGGAAATGTCAAAGTTATTCTTATATGCATATATGTATGCACACCTCATGTTAACAGCAGTGTTTAAGAAAGATCAACTTAAGTTTCAAATTCTAACAGAGGGAACATGAGCTGTACAACTGGAAAACACATCAAGCCTAGACTGTAATATTTTTGCAGCTTTTCACTTGCAGAGTCCCAGACCCTTAACATCATCCTGCTTCCCCTCATCTTTGCTTCCCCTTCATAGTTGCTGGCATGATTCTGTGCGAGCAAGAGCATGCAATTTTAAGGAAGAAAAGATGTTATCTGCTTTATGATGCTGATTTATTTGGCATGATAAACTAAGCTAAACTCTGTTATATGTTTCTTGGGTTTGGCTTGTATCCATTAGCACTACAGATGTTCAAGTGCAAAAGAAGAGATTAAATGTTTTAGGCTTTCTTAGAATATGAACATTTTCTGATTCTATGAAAGCAGGAAAAGGATATGAAAATGTATCAAAGTGCATGGTTTTACTGTGGTAAACAAGTGCATTGTTGAAACAATAGCACTTTGATGTGAAACATAGTCCCGCAGCAATAATACTCTGATGACATACTAATGACAAATTTCGGGATCATAAAAATTTCCTAAAATTTTCAAAGTGTTCTTGTTAATAAGTGCCCTCCTTCAGGAGAAAATGAAAAAGAAAACAAACAAACAAAACAAAACAAAAAAAAAAAGGAAAGAAATATCCAAACAAATTTTTTAAAGCATGAGCATGAGCATTGTAGTAAATTGGTACACCCTCACAAAGCTTGCCCTTTATTACCCTTTATTGCCCTTGCAAATACAAACATAAAAGTCTAGCTTGTACAAAACTAGTACAACTAAGGAGTGCTTGATGTTAAAGAAAGGACAGAAGGTCAAGAAAATGATGAGTTTATAAGGAGCAAGATTATGGACAGCATAGTAAAGAGAAAATCAAAAAAGGCATTGTAGAATGTTATGTAAAATCAAATCCCTTTGAGTACAAACCGCTGCAATAAATTAAAAAAAAAAAAAAATGTAGCTTTGACACAACAAAGCAGGATATCTTTAAGTGAATATGGTTCCACAGGAAAAAAAAATAAAAAAAATGTTTTGCCGAATCAGGACACTAGTAGAGAACAAATGAAGCAGGACAGAATATGCTATGTCTAGAAGTTCGGTGACGGAATGGGAAGAAATGATTCAATAATTGAACAAAATACAGAAATAAATATTCTTTTCAAACTCCTTTCATATGACCACTTAAAGCCTGGGCAATGGTGAAACATTTCCCTAGTTGCTGCCTGCATTTTCAGGCATTTTATGATGGCAAATAAATAACTACCATTCTCTTATTCATAGGAGGGCATCAGAAAATCATATGACTTAAAGAAAAATATTCTTCTGCTTCTTTCACCATTCAGGCAAACATGACTTTTTGTACAAATGTGTGGTTCCTGCTGCTAGTTTGTCATGTTGCTCTGTATGGCTGCTGGAGGTTACTTAAGTTAGTCAACATCCAGATATCCTTAAGTACATTATGCTCCTGTATTATGTTCATTTATCACTTTTCTCAGGTGACCAGTGATAGGACATGAGGAAACAGTCTGAAGTTGGACCAGGGGAGGGTTAGATTGGACATTAGAAATAATTTCCTCATGGAGAAGGTCATCAGACATTGGAAGGGACTGTCCAGGGAACTGGTGGAGCCCCCATCGCCGAAGGCATTTAATGTGGATATGGCAGTGACATGGTTCATTGATTGTATTTGGGAGGTCAGATTGATGGGTGGATTTGATGATCTTGAAGGTCTTTTCCAATCTGTGATTCTATAAATGTATCTTGAGGTTCTTCCATAGTATATGTAGAAATTAAATTAGCAGTGGTGTGTGTAAGTATGTGCGTATATGTATACACGTATGGCTTTATTGTACATATTATGTTTATACATCTTGGATATATAGATATATAACTGAATATGTATAAGCACTGAACTCCCACAGGTCATCAGGTCATCATGTACTAGTAAACTAGTAAAAGCTGCCCTAGGAGAGAAGTTGTTTTTCCAGTTAAAAGATAAGTTACAATCTGTTGTCTTTTTTATTTTTTTTTTATTTTTTTTCATTTTTTTTTCTTTTTTGTTTGTTTGTTTGTTTGTTTTTTCCAGTTAATACTCCCTTAATTTCTCCTTTTTTTCTCCAGGGTTACTCATCCAAACACTCATCAGGACTTTAAAAATGAAAAACGATTAAAAAAAAAAAAAAGAGGGGCGGAGCAAATGAAATTTTTGAATGGGAATAACAGCTTTCAGATTCATGAGAAATCTTCCATAATGCCCTTTGTTTCAAAAGCAGCTAAAGCACTAACTGAAAACTGACACTTTTTTCAGTGTTAACAGGTTGTCTTTCGTGGAGAAAAAAAAAAAAAAAAAAAAAAAAAACTGAAAAAGTAACATATCTTACAGTGTAACTAAATGAAGAAATGCAATAATAAGACAACTGAAAATGTTGCGTTTCAGCATGATTATGGTTACTTTTAATAAGTTTTTAATCAGTTAATTGTTTCAAGTATGAATAAGTCATGCTCAGTCATTAACACACTGTTTAAGTGATAGATTGTTTCTCTATTTTTATGATGTTGTTTTGTTCTTTCTTTTTTTTTTTTTTTTTAATAAATAAATAGACTTACCAGTTAATGCAATTATACATTATAGATAAACACTGAGATATCCAGAATCTTGAATAAAGACTAGTAATGTAAAATGCCATGAAAGATAAGATAGCATATTAAAGTTTCTGGTTCACAAAGCAGGAGGGAAAATCCTTAACTACAACAAAAAGAAAATATTAATTAACAATAAGAGATAGGAAACCAAGATGTGCATTAAAAGTAATATCTGAATACATTTTGATGCAAAATAATAACACATGATAGTTTCATCTTGTTTTTTTCATCTATATTAATCATTGCTAACTGTCAATGAACCAGTGCAAATCCATAATCTTTTTGTGATGTCATGTGCCAAGATGTGGTGAAATTGAAGTTTGTTCAGAAGATGTGTAAGTAGCTTCCTTATTTAAGGAGAAAAATTGATACAGCTGCTAATAAAGTCTTAGCTGCAAAATGTTCTGGACATGAAACTAATGAGCACAAAGAATATTGGCTGTATTCTCTCGGGGATTGCCAAGTTATCTTTCATGATCTTTGATATTAGTGGTCTAGTTCACAATATGATCCATTCATTTGTTACTTTCTTAATTGTTCTCGTCTTCCATTTCCTTTTCTGCTAATACCATCACAGGAATGATTTTTGCTTGACTCCCTTTCTTTTTTTTTTTTTTTACTTTCTCTTCCTTCTCTTGTCACCATTCTGTCCAGTCCCTTTCCAACTACAAAAATATATAAAGAGATATTAAAGAGATATGCATTTATTATTCTCCTGTTGATGGTAGTGGTGCTTTTTTTTTTTTTCCTATTTTTTTTCTATTTTTATATCTTTTGTTTTATTAATATGAGTCCTGTAGACAGACTAGAGATGTTGTAATTAGCTATATTTGAAATCTGGTCAACAAAATGTAGACAATCTAACTTAGTTTTATATTTCATTGAAATAATTTTGTCCTGGATTGTTAGAAACTATTCGGGCCTGAGATAGGTTTAAATCAAATTAAGGACAGACAATACTGTGTTCTGAACTTGTCAAATTCAGCTGGTTTAAATCCGTGTCTTATGCTGAGTCTGCAGACAAGTTAAATGCAGACTGGTCTTTAGACTTGTGTCTCAAGCATAGGCCAGACACATAACCTTAGCTTTCATCCATCATAAATCTGAGAAAATGGGAAAGGAAAAAAATCTGAGAATCTGAATAAATCTGAGAAAAAGTAACAAAGGAGAGGTACTAGGAATAAAATTCTGAAGTTATATTATTAGAACACAGGGTTGATCACATCAGCAGGAACCTTTGTGAAAATTTATTAATGAGAACTGTGGAGGAGGAGAGGTCACAATGGACAACTAGATTTAGAATTCATCTGTAAAGATTTTTCTTTTAGGAAGTAAGGTGGTTTCAACTACCTTTGAGCAGTTGACATGAAAAGCAACTTGACTCATGAGAAGCAGAATTGGTGAGGAATTGTGTGGGTTTTTGGTCTGTGTTTTAATGAGGAGAGCTACTTTTGACTGTGTAGCTGTTACCAAAAAAAACAAAAAAAAAAAAAAAAAAAAACTGTCAGGTTTGCCAGCATTAAAAGTACCAGTGAAATAATTGCTCCATTTCCAGTAGACACTTCACATTCGAATTAACAAATAGTGATTTTTATTAAAAATTAATCAAAATGAATCATATTATGGCTACTGTAATCTGGTCTCCTACTGTTAGTGAGACAGATGGTACATCTTTTAATATTATAAATATAAATGAGAGTATTAATACCATTAGGAATTAAAGTGGCTAATATCAAGTATATTTATGATGCTTTCTTCAGGAATATGTTTTTAAAAGTCTGTAGTTTTGGATACTGGAAATAATGTATTTTGATGGTTACATTCGAGTATAAAATCCCTTCTTTTCCAAAGCAGAAATGGGTGCCTGAGATGCATCCTTCTAATTCAGATGATTATCTTTCAAAATTTTGCTTTACAGAGTTTTTCTACTTTTCACAGAGGCTTGAAAGGAAGAACAATATGTGAAGAAAAAAAAGATAATAAAAAAAAATAAGATACCTATGCACCTGGTTATGGCATGTAAAAGCACAAGAAGCTTTGGAAGCCTGTGGCGCAAATAACTTTGTGCTTAGGCAATTTATTGCTTTCCAAACAGGTTAATAGATGTAAAAGTGGATTATTACTTAAAATTAAAGGTTATTTTCAATATGGAATTTAAAAAGCTTGTTGATTTTTTTCCCTATATGAAGGATTTAAATTCCAGATTTATCAAAATTCCCAATATCCTAATATATTTTGTGTACCTAAAGGCATTCAAATAGTCTTTAGAAGAAAAAAAGAAGTGAGCCTCAGCAAAGATGTTTTCATAGAATTTAATTCTGGTAGCAGACACAAAAGTTGGGAACTTGTTTATCAACCTTCTGTACCAGGTTTAACTTAGCTATTGTGCTTTGATAATGAGATGTACATTTATGTTTATTGCTGAGATTTTTGATGACTCAGAGTGTAGTGCAAGTACTACAAACTAATGAGAGCAGTTTAATACATATTTATGTCCTCCAATGCTGACAGATTTGACAGAAAGGTCTGTTTGAAACAGACCTTGTACTGTGTACGAGGTCTCGCAGGGATGAAGTGTTTTTTTGTTTGTTTGTTTGTTTGTTTGTTTTTAATAGTAGCTTGTATGGTGCTATGTTTTAGACTTCTAGAAAAGATTGAAACAGTTCTGCTCACATACCAATGCTTTGGTTATTGTTGAAGCAGACTAGCACAGCATCAAGGCCTTCTTTTTTTCTTCTTCTCTCCAGCAAGTAGGTACAGATGGACAAGAGGTCAGGAGGAAGCACAGCCAGGACAGCTGATCCCCTTTGACTACTAGAATATTCCATACAATATGCCCTGGTAAGCAATAAACCTGAGTGTAGGAGATAGAGGAGTTGAGTTTTTCCAAAATAGCTCTTGCTTGAGACTGAATGGGCCTCTCAGTCCTCTGATATTTGTGTAACTACCCCCTAGCCCCCCTTCCCAATTCTTTACTTCACTTACAATGCTGTCTTACTTTGTCCCATGAAATTTTGTCCTTTTTTCTCTCTGCCCTACCCTACTTTGACGGGGAGTGAGTGACCACCTGTGTGTTACTTGGCTGCCTAATTTTTTAAGCATTTTAATCCATGACTGGAAGTCATATTATTGTAGTGTTACATCTGAGGTAGTAGTGAACTCTAGTGTGAGCCTTTCAAACCTGAGTTAGCATGGCTGCACTGTGCTGTGTACATATATCAGCTCCAAGCCAAATATGGCTGAAACTTCATCAACTCCATCACAGTTCATTGTGTGTGGGAAATTTGTTTTTTAATTCTTTGATAAATAGTGAATTTTGTCCTTAAGGCATGACTGAAACTCATGGAAAGGTGTTAAGGAACTTGAGTGACTCAGGTTGTTTATTGCTTATCCTTATGGAAAGTGGGCTGATAAGCAGTGCAATACAAGGCTTGCTTGGGTTTCAGACTGTAACTCTGGGTGATTTAATTAACCTTTTCAAAAAGCATTATCACATCTAAGCCAGATGTTTCTGTGTGCCAATGGCAACTGAAGTAGAGGAAACTCTCCAACAGAAAGAAGCCCAATGTAACTACAGAGATCACATAGTCTATGTTAAACCTTCTCTCATTCAATAAACAAACACTAGCTGATACAAGAATTTAAGCCATTAATGAAGGTTAAACTCATCCCATATTGAATAATTAACAAGAAAAAATAATTAGTTTAAGACCTTTAACACTGGGTTCAAAGGTGTAAAGCCAACCTCATGTCCTAAAAAATAATTATACACTTAGAGTGAAGGTAGAAATTATAATTGGAATCTGTGTCCTGGTTAATTAGGTAATTAGTGTGTACCAGCGTCATTGCTGATTGTGGAAATGTGTGCATACAATAATGCAGAAGAACAGTGTGAAATTTAACAATACTATTTCGTATCCATGTGCTGTTTAAAGAATAAAGACAATACTATATTTGAGGTGAATTTGAAGGCTTGTGACTTTGGGTGCTAGTTAATGAGTTAGCCTTCATAAGGCTGTATTTCTGGTTTTTCACATTCTTAGTAGCATCGTACTTTGTTAAATGTTCTTTCAGAATATATTTACCAAGACCAATGTTTGGAAGTGCATGAGAAAATTCTAGTCATCTGTTCTAATATGTTGAAATCTACATATCTCTTGGTCACGAAGGAACAGAGACATACTATTTTAAGTACATGGGTGGCAAGCATTGTCATAATGTGACTCAAATGAAAATGTCATGACATTAAAAACCAAATACATATATATATATGTACATAAATTAGTGGAATCAGTATCCTAAATTGACACGGTCTATATTTAAAAAACAGTTCCTGATCTATGTTTTAATTTTACACTATGTGCTTTATCTTGCTGAACGATATATTATGTTGCCCTGCATAGTTTGGAATAATAAGCATAGTTTAGAACATGTCCATTATAGAAGAACAGATACAGACATATTGGTAGCTTGGTAGAAAGTTCACTGGTTAACTATTAAAAAATCAGGACACAAAGTATGCAGCAAAAAGTGGATTAGGTTATACCAGTGATGGAGCTGTGCTCTAAAGAAAGCTTAGAACTGAATCAGTTTGGTGAACTCATGTATCAATGAATAGCATGAAATCCATATATAAGAATACATATAAAGGATAATTGTTACCCCATTGGGTTTATATCAACAGCTTTCTATCCAAGAAGGTGACACTGTCTGCAACATAGTGAAGGGGATCAAAAAGGTCATGAAAGCAGGAAATGTGATAGTAACTGCAAACTTTAAATATTATTCTATAGGGCTGGCAAATATCACACCAGGGTGTGATGCCAAGATGACATTTTAAGATACAATCTGTGACAGCATGTTGTAGCAGCTGGTTAGGGAGTTCATGACAGGAGAAGCTATCCTTGACTTGGTTCTTTATAGTTTCCAAAAGGTGATTCTCAATGCTACAAAGAGACACTCATTACTTTAAGTAAATCTGGATCAATAAAGCATCCCAAATCCACTGTACTTCTGTCTATCTTTAAAAGAACTAACTATATGAAAAAATGAAGTTGTTTATTAAAAAGAAGCAGCTAAGAGAAGAAACTATTATGTCAGTCTGCATAGAAATTATTTTAAAACTCCATATAAGAAGCTATAAAATTACTATTAAATTTCAGGACCAAGGAATTACCTGAAGTGTTCCTAGTCTTGGTGGATGATTAACACAGTAAATGATATAAGAAACATACAGATAAATTAAGGAAAATTTTCCTCGCCTCCCCTCACCTCTCCTTCTCTTCCCTCCCCTTCCTTCCCCTTCTGTCCCCTCCCATTCCCTTTCCATCCTTCTTCATCATAAAATCCTTCATTATGGGAGTCTTCAAAGGTTGTGCTGAAATGATGTGTTTACATAACAGATTATGAAACAAATTGAAAAAAAATGACAAAAATGATTAGTTACAAATACCCAAACAGGTAATACTTACCCAAGAACTCTAAAGGAAATTTAGATTAAATAGACAAACTGCCATGAAATTTCACATGTAGAATAGCCTTTGCTCTATGGATTGAAATGTGTCACAATACAATATCCATTGCAAAATATCAATTCTAAAGAAGGGATAAAGGAGAATTCTAGGAAACTACTATTAAGTAAATCTTACAAATATATATGGGAAATTAATCATACACTGCAATAATGAATGTCGTTAGTGAACACAAGATAGTATGAAATATTGGGGAAGACTTAACAGAACATTTGTAAAAAAAGTAATGCCTTAGTTTTTGTTGTTGTTGTTTGCTTTTAATTTTTTGAAGACATTATTAAACATGCAAATTTTTTTTATTTATTTATTCATTTATTTTTTTTACCAAAATTTCTTAAGGAAATTATGCAGGAATTACATTAAGGAGAAAGGAAAAAAAAAAAAAAAAAAAAAAAAAAAAACTTGTGTGGATCAGTAATTGTCTAAAAGATTAGAATCAGAGGCAAAGTGTGAAAAAAAAAAATGAAAATAGATAAAAATCTCTGTTTAGACAAGAGATGTTCAATAGAGTATATGTAATCTGAAAATTGTTCTGAATAGTAGGTGATAGAGTTCATTGATAATTCAATACAGTAAGAAAGAGATCCCACTGTGAAGGATTATGGAATGAGTAACTGCATAATCATGTGAAAGATAAAACTCAGAGTAGATTAAATGCAAAATGATGCACATGGAGAAAATCTCACATAAATCTGATGGTCTCCGAATTGACCCTTGTCTTTAGGAGTTATATCTTGGTGTTACAGCAGATTGTTTCAGAAAAAAATAAAAAATGAAAAGACTGAAAGTAAGGAAAGAAGGGTGATCAAAGATTTGAGATAGTAACTAGTAACTTCTAAATATACAGAAACAGTAGGAAATTTATTGTTTTATGTGTATATCTGCATATATTTTGCAACCAGAAGTATGTGAAGTTTGCAAGTGTGATAGTGTCCCAAATAGGATTCCAATTAAAGTTTATAATTTATTAAGCAAATAGAGGCAAGCAAACAGCGCTGGGTGCACCGGGAGTCTCTGCTCCACCAAGACGCACACCTGTTATATCAGGTGGCTGATTTTTATGCTCCTAGACTAACACATATTCATCACTATTCCTAGAAAAGGCAGGGTTGTTATAATTAGTTCCCGGAATCTGAACCCTCTCTGGACGCATGCGTATCAGTCTCTGGTGGTCTTTCTGGGGGTCTCTTGTGCTGAAGGCTCGTAGTCTTCCTCCCAGGCTTTGTCCTTCAGTCATCCTTCAACTCCCCCTTTCTCCTTATTTGGTGATCTCTTTGCTGGATGTCAGAGGCTTGGGCAGAGTCCCATGCAAAAGTCAGCAGTTTCCTAAAAACTCCTTGGTCCTCTTATCTCCCAGACTCAAGTCTCAATGTTCGCACTTTATTTATCCCCTTTATTTACACGAATTGCTGGACCCTTCCTTTGCATGATACAAGAACTATGTACACTAATCACTCTGTTTTTCCTAAGTGGAAGGTTATATTTCATCATGCGGCCCTAGCATTGTTCCATACTGACACAAATCAAATTAACATATTTCATACAAGTCTCTGAAGGGACCGAAACCTGTATATCCATAGTAATGCATTGAAATTACATCCCTAATCTTCCAGTAGCAAAATCTCAAAACATGGTCAGATGGACCATATATACTCCTGCAAAATATCATGTAGATATAAACCATATGATTCCCTGGAGGTTCTGAGGAGATGTGTAGACATGACACTGAGAGACATGGGTTAGTGACAGAATTTGTTATGTCAGGTTTATGTTTGGACTTAGAATCATAGAATCATTTAGGCTGGAAAAGATCTGTAAGATCATCTACTCCAATCTTTAACCTATCACTACTAAGTCCACCATTAAATGATGTTACTAAATTCTACATCTACAAGTTGTTTGGAAACCTCAGGGGATGGTAACTCAACTACCTCCCTGGGCAGCCTGTTCCAATACTTTACAACACTTTCATTGAATATTTTTTCCTAATATCAAACTTAAACCTCCCCTAGTGCAGCTTAATTCCATTTCCTCCTGTCTTATCACTTGGTGCTTGGTAGAAGACACCTCACCACACTACTCCTTTAAACTAATTGAAGTTTGCAATTAGATCTCTCCTTGAGTCTCCTTTTCTCTAGGTTAAACAACCCCTGCTCCCTCAAGCCACTCCTCACAAGACTTGTTCTCTAAACCCTTCACCAGCTTTGTTATGCTTCTTTGGACACACTCCAACAATGTCCTTGTAGTGAGGGGCCTAAAATTGAGAACAGTATTTGAGATGCAGCCTCACCAGAGCTGAGTACAGAGGGACAATCACATCTCTAGTCCTAGGAAGAGGATGTATGGGGAGGAAGGTGTTTTTAGTTTGCTTTTGAGTTTCTCACTTCTCTAACTTGTTAGTAATAAGTAATAAATTACATGAATCTCCCTATGTTGAATCTGTTTTGCTTTTGACAGTAATTTTTGAGCAATCTCCCTGTTCTTATCTCAACACTTGAGCCCTCTCCATCATATTTTCTCCCCTTTTCCCTTTGAGGAGGGGGAGTGAGAGACTGGTTGTGGTGGAGCTCAGCTACTCAGCTGAGTAAAACCACCACACTGCTTTAACTGAAGCAAGTAAGAATTGAATGCAACTCACAGCAGTGCATGTACACTTTCTGTATTTCTAGTTTTCTAGGATTTAAATATTTTTATAGGATTCATGTTCAGAAATATTTGATTCACAAACCGATAGGAAGACTGATTTTGTATTTAAGAGTACATTTCAAAATTTGGGTATGTGATGGTTTAGGAAAAATTAAATTAGGGTCTACAACAGCTGTACCATATGCAGTTTTTGGCTACACTTTCTGAACTTGTCACATGTTTTTGTCATCTGTAACTTCTAAAACCTGATTAAGGAGTCTGGTAGGAAAGATCCTAGTCTCCTGCTGTCATTGTTATTTGATGAAGAGGTATATCCTGAAATGACCGAGTCTGGTTCATTTATGATTGCATTAGCACCTCTGATCTTTATGTGCTGCCTACAAGTTTTCTTCTTCAGAGACACAAATAGCTTAAATCCTCTGAGTAGTCAATGTTTTCTAATCTAGATTCAAGTCAGTTCTTAAAGGAAAGTAGAATGAGCCTCATCTGTATATTGAGTTGTCAGCTCCTTAGTATATTTATTTTTTAGTTATTTTAGCCTTTCTAAAGAAAAGAGTCTAACAAAATCACAAAGCTAAACATAAAGGTAACCTCACAATGAGGCTTGTACAAGACAGATTTATACTGCACCTCTAGGACCATCATGGGACACAGCGTATTCTGAAACTGAAGACGTGGAAGATTTCTTTAATCCTTGAATATGAAAAAACTCCTATTTATCAAAACAGGTGACTATTACTTTCAAATGATACTAGCTTGGTTGTCAGGATTGCAATAGAAATTGGACAAACTGCTGGAAAACATAAATATGTTTTTATAGAACATACACCATATGCAACTGGCATATAGCATCTTATGTTGTATTTTATGTTAATAGAGCTACTTTTCTGTCACTGTCTCAGGGTATACTCACCTTAACGTGAACTTGTGCAATTACATTCTTCACATGTGACCTATCTTTCTGTTGACACTATTTTCAAGGTGTTTTTACTAGGTACTATGTGAAGAATGTGGCTGGGAACCTTGGGAAAAAAAAAAAAAAAAAATCTGTCAAAACCCTGGCAGAATAATTCACTGCATTGCGATTTCTGACTCAAAGGGCACATGCATAAAACACAAGGTATGTGACAATGAAGAGAGGGCAACAAAAGCCTACATTACTCTTTGGCATTAATGTAAGAGGTTTTTCAATGAGATTTCATGGACTTCAGCTGATAAATATCAGATGATTTGCATCAATCAGCAATTAACATATATACTGTTTGAAAGTGGTCACTCTCAAAACATTAACAGAGAAAAACTGACTATGTTTTTGTCCTTAATGGACAGTGCAGTGTTTTGTGATTGAGAAATGGATATATCTGAAGTCTTTTTTTGTTGTTGTTGTTTTCTTATTTCAGAATTTTTTTGCAGGTGCATTCTCCCATTTAGTATGTCCCTCTCTGTGTAACACTTTTCCAATTACATTAATATCTACAAATGTCATACTAGCATTACTAAAATGATAGCCTGCAGTTTGATTTGAGAAGGGTGTGAGGCAAGGCCTAGTCATAATCATAGCTATCTTAGTGGAAAGGCTTAAAATAAGCACCTCTTGAGAACCCTCAAGGAGTGGTTGAAATTGCTCTATAAAAAAACACAACAGACATGGAAAAGAATTGAGAACAACAACTCCTGAAAATAGTGACTGTTCATAGAAACAGGTTTTTTTCATCATGAATCATTTTGTAGGGAAATCAGGGCTTGCAGATGTCAAAAAGTCTCCACGCTATTTTGTAACTTCTGGTTTTGAACTACCAGGATGCAACATCATTCATAACCATTAATCTTGGCAGAGTTATCACTGTACAATAGTCCAATATATATATATATATGTATACCTTTCAGAAAATTAAAGTTGTAAACAGGGAATCCTCCCTAACTTATCAATTGATTTTTTTATCCAAAAGATTAATTAGCCTGCTAGTATTTCTAAGTGTATGTTCATGTACGTAATACAGCAATATTCAGTTTCCTGGTTTGCATACTCTTCGTATAGTCATTCTCTCATGAGAAATTGCTCATGTCTTCCAAGGAAACACAAGACAGATCAACTCCCCTCCAAAAATAAAAGCTTCTGTTCTAATACAAGAAGAAAGTTTGGCCAGTTATTCCATTTATTCTCATGATTAATTTGGAAAAGCAGCAGCAAACTCATCCAATCATGCGCTAACTTGCATCATTATTTCTGCTTCTGTGCCTATGTACAAATAGTATTTTGTTGTTTACTTAACAGATTTATCGTTTCACTTTTCTATTTATCAAAATAAAGGTTTACAAAAATGAAATGCCATAACAAATTTTGTTTGCTTCTAGTTTGACTAAAAGCTTCTTGAGGTGACTAGAGCTTGCTTCCTATCCCTGAACTAGTTTACTCATTTCTGATTTAAGTACTTGGTGAATTGTTTCAATTGTGTTCAAACGCTATCAAAACAGGCTTTGAATACTGTTTTGATGTCATTTTGCACTGAAGCCAAAATATGTTATAAAACATTTTTTTTTTTTTCCAGCTTTTAATGATCAGTAAATTACATGGAAAGTTATCCTTTTCTTAGTGTCTGAAGCAAGTGAGTGGTTAAGACTAGATAGCAGTTAAAGGCAAGAAATGACTGAAAGGAGGTGGAGAGAAACTACTAAAAAGTTTAGGTGGAGAAAAGGATACTATTGTAAATGAGAAGCAATAAAGAAGAAAATGGATCCTGAACAGCATTAAGATTAAAAAATAAATTATAAAAACTGTAATCCTGTTCTGGAAAATGTCATACAGTGGTGCAAATAAGAGCTAACTTGTGAAATTAACATCTTGACCAGTAAGAATAATTTGAAAGGACATAAGTCACTAGAGGCAAAAATGTGTATTTCTCTCTAAGTGCTCCCTTTCCACACAGTTGGCTCAAAGTGGCACAGGGAAAAGGGTTGGGTGATGTTAGTGAAGGGAAAAAGAGGATTTTATGTCAGGTGATTACAGTTAAGTCCTCTTGGCCTCTCTGTCCTTTGAACTGCTGGGTAAGGCAGCCATATGTTCTCAGAGGATTCCCTTATGATGGCTATTGCCTTAAGGCAAGATAAAGTCGTTTTTTTCCACTGCAGTAGCACAAAAGGGAGTTGTAAGCACTCAAGGATAAAGTCTTTGCTTTCAGCAAGAACAAACAATTTTGGCAGGTTCCCAGCACAGGTTTCCAAATATACTGAAATTCAGTCCCCTATTAAAAATAATTTTTACAGCTTGTAAAGAACCCTTTTACATCTTACTGTAGGTATCCCTTTTTTTAATGTCCAGGTTTGTTCTACAGTAGCTTCGTAAGAAGAAAGATAAATGTTGCAGTGAGTCAGTTTCCATTTATTTTTTCATATTGGTTAGAGTGGGGCAGTAGTTTAATGAATCTTTCTCTTTTTGTCATTTTTATAGTTTGCACATATGTATCTTTAGTGACTGGAGTCATGGTGGATTGAAAGGAGAGGATTTTGTTGAAAGTTATTTCTTTAAAACAATAAACAGAGCTGGAGAAAAAAAAAAGAAAAAAAAGAAAAAAAAGAAAAAAAGGTAACATCATGTTGATTTATAACACCTGCACATCTCATGTCTTTCTGAGCAACATTTATGTTGCTTCTTTGAAATGGGGCAAAACCATACAGCAAAGCAAGTTTCACTGTGGAAAGTGAATGAGGTAAATAAAAAGGTAATAGGATGTTTAGCCCTCTTTCTCTCATCTGAAATTTGCAGAACTTCATTTGGAGTCTAGTTTTAATGCTCCTGTCTGACTGCTCCTACCAACAAAGAAGTCCTTTTCCAAATATAGCTTCCAACACCTGCTTTAGTAAACAGAATCAAAAAAATAAAATTACATGAGTGATACCTAGACTATATAGGTAAAATTTTTGACTATCAACCAGGCTTTCTTTTTAACACATCTTTTTCAGCACAAGCTTAGCATGTCTGTTTCATTTTTTCTGTGGGTATCTGCTTTGAGGTGTTTTGTTTTGTTTTGTTTTGTTTGTTTGTTTTTAACTTGTATAGGAATTGATCACTCAACCCAGACAGACAAAATAGTAATGATTACTTATCTTTATAGGCAACCTTTCAATATATTCCCACCTAATACAAAAACTAATCAGGATTTCCTGATACCCCTCAATTTTGTGTAAGTGAGGGGTAGATTTCCTGATACTTGTCAATTTTGTGTGAGACCTGAGAAGGGCTTGTTTTCATAAATTTGTCTACTAGGTTTATATAGAGTCACTATCTTTATAGGAGCATTGAAATCAGTGGATTTTATTTTTATATGTATCGCATTGGCCCAGATGTTAAAATGGGACAGTATTACATCTAAACTGTGGTGGATGATGGTACTAAACTCACAGTGTAAATAAAAGAAAATGGATATTAATGCTGCAAAAGCTTGAGTCTCTCTCAGTAAAGGTCAATGAAACTTATGCTTTTTAACATCATGAGAAAAGGGATAGTTCTGTATTTAAACATACTATGTGCTAAAAGAGAAATGGTAAGTGTGAATTTTGTAATTCCTGGCCTTGTATTTTTGTATTTTAAGTATCTTGAGTATAATCAGAAGGATGTATCTCTACACCAAGGTGCTTTTTTGTTTGTTTGATTTGATTTGTGTTTTTTGCAGTGTAAAGCTTACACTTCTTGCATACAATTTTCATATGAAATGAAAGCATGCCATAGAAATCTAATATAGATGTGTGAGATGCTGAATAGCAAATCTGAAAACTCAAGTTAAATAAGGAAGGAAGGTTATAACCTATATGATGGATATTACTTAAAAAGTAAAATGTTAAAGATTTTCCATAAGAGAGATTTTAAAAATAATTTTTTTAAAAAAATGGTGTGTGTGAAAAAGATGCAATGCACAACTGCAATCATGAGAAAATCTCAGGAATACAGTGTTACAAGCAAGTCTGACTAGACTGAAATACTATAGTTGATTTTTGTTTTACCTTTCTACATAACTATTTCTGTTAATGGCATAGCTTCCACTTTTCAGAACATTTCCTGAGAAAATTAGTTGGTATAATCATAACAGACTTTACAAAATCAATAGTAGTATCACAGAATCACAGAATCACAGAATTTTCTAGGTTGGAAGAGACCTCAAGATCATCAAGTCCAACCTCTGACCTAACACTAACAGTCCCCACTAAACCATATCCCTAAGCTCTACATCTAAACGTCTTTTAAAGACCTCCAGGGATGGTGACTCCACCACTTCCCTGGGCAGCCCATTCCACTGTCTAACAACCCTTTCGGTAAAGAAGTTCTTCCTAACATCCAAACTAAAACTCCCCTGGCGCAACTTAAGCCCATTCCCCCTCGTCCTGTAGAGAGCGATAAGGTCACCCCTGAGCCTCCTTTTCTCCAGGCTGAACAAGCCCAGCTCCCTCAGCCGCTCCTCGTAAGACTTGTTCTCCAGGCCCCTTACCAGCTTCGTAGCCCTTCTCTGGACTCGCTCAAGCACCTCCATGTCCTTCTTGTAGTGAGGGGCCCAAAACTGAACACAGTACTCGAGGTGCGGCCTCACCAGAGCCGAGTACAGGGGGACGATCACCTCCCTGGCCCTGCTGGCCACACTGTTTCTTATACAGGCCAGGATGCTGCTGGCCTTCTTGGCCACCTGAGCACACTGCTGGCTCATATTCAGCCGACTATCAACCATCACTCCCAGGTCCTTCTCTGCCTGGCAGCTCTCCAACCACTCATCTCCCAGCCTGTAGCTCTGCTTGGGGTTATTGCGCCCCAGGTGCAGGACCCAGCACTTGGCCTTGTTGAACTTCATACCGCTGGCCTTGGACCATCGGTCCAGCCTATCCAGGTCATCCTGCAGAGCCTTCCTACCCTTGAGCAGATAGACACATGCACCTAACTTGGTGTCGTCTGCAAACTTGCTGAGGGTGCACTTGATCCCCTCGTCCAGATCATTGATAAAGACGTTAAAGAGGACTGGCCCCAGTACCGAGCCCTGGGGGACTCCACTAGTGACCGGCCTCCAACTGGATTTGACTCCATTCACCACAACTCTCTGGGCCCAGCCATCCAGCCAGCTCTTAACCCAACAAAGTGTGCCAGTCCAAGCCATGAGCAGCCAGTTTCCTGAGGAGAATGCAGTGGGAAACGGTGTCAAAAGCCTTGCTGAAGTCAAGGTAGACCACATCCACAGCCTTTCCCTCATCCACCCAGCGTGTCACTTTGTCATAGAAGGAGATCAGGTTCGTCAAGCAGGACCTGCCCTTCATAAACCCATGCTGACTGGGCCTGGTTGCCTGCTTTCCCTGCAAGTGCTGCGTGATGACTCTCGAGATAATCTGCTCCATGAGCCTCCCTGGCACTGAGGTCAAACTGACAGGCCTGTAGTTTCCCGGGTCAGTCCTCCGGCCCTTCTTGTAGATGGGCGTCACATTCGCTAGCTGCCAGTCAACTGGGACCTCCCCCGATAGCCAGGACTGTTGATAAATGATGGTAAGCGGCTTGGCCGGCACCTCTGCCAGTTCTCTCAGTACCCTTGGGTGGATCCCATCCGGCCCCATCGACTTGTGCACATCCAAGTGCCGTACCAGGTCACCAACCATTTCTTCATGGATAGTGAGGGCCACATCTCTCTCCCCATCCCCTTCCACCAGTTCAGGGTACTGGGTATCCAGAGAACAATCGGTATTGCCGTTAAAGACTGAGGCGAAGAAGGCATTAAGCACCTCCACCTTTTCCTCATCTCTTGTAACTAAGTTTCCCCCCGCATCCAGTAAAGGATGGAGATTCTCCTTAGTCCTCCTTTTCGTGTTGATGTATTTATAAAAACATTTTTTGTTATCTTTAACGGCAGTAGCCAGATTGAGCTCCAGATGAGCTTTGGCTTTTCTAATTTTGTCCCTGCACAGCCTTGCGATATCCTTATGGTCCTCCCTAGTGGCCTGCCCACTTTTCCAAAGATTATAAACCCTCTTTTTTCTTCTAAGCTCAAGCCACAATTCTCTGTTCAGCCAGGCTGGTCTTCTTCCCCGCCAGCTCGTCTTTGGGCACGTGGGGACAGACCGTTCTTGCACCATTAAGATTTCCCTCTTGAAGAGCGCCCAGCCTTCCTGGACTCCTCTGCCCTTCAGAACCGCCTCCCAAGGGACTCTACCAACCAGTGTCCTCAGCAGCACAAAGTCAGCCCTCTGAAAGTCCAATACAGTGGTTTTACTGGTCCCCTTCCTGGCCTTGCCAAGAATAGAGAACTCCACCATTTCATGGTCACTCTGCCCAAGACAGCTCCCGACAATCACATCCTCCACCAGTCCTTCTCTCTTTGTGAAGAGAAGGTCTAGCGGGGCGCTACCCCTGGTAGGCTCTCTAACCAGCTGTGTCAGGAAGCTATCTTCCACGCTCTCCAGAAACCTCCTAGACTGCTTCCTCTGGGCTGTGTTGTCCTTCCAGGATATGTCAGGGAGGTGAAGTCCCCCACGAGAACCAGCGCTGACGAATTCGCAACTTCTGCCAGCTGCCTGTAGAACTCCTCATCCGTCTCCTTGTCCTGGATCGGCGGTCTGTAACAGACCCTGACCAGGACGGTAGCCTTGTTGGCCCCACTGATCCTAACCCAAAGGGGCTCGACTTTGTCATGCCCAGCCTCGAGTTCTACAACATCGAAAGACTCTCTAATATAGAGAGCCACTCCACCACCCCTTCTGTGCTGCCTGTCCCTTCTGAAGAGTTTATAGCCAGTCATTGCAGCACTCCAGTCATGAGAGTGGTCCCACCACGTTTCTGTGATGGCAACCAAGTCGTAGCCTGCCCGCTGCACGATGGCTTCCAGCTCCTCCTGTTTGTTACCCATGCTGCGTGCATTGGTGTAGATGCACTTCAGCTGGGCCATTACCTTATTCCCCGGCCTTGCTATTGTTCCCCCTGGCACAGCTCCAACAAACCTTGCTTCAGCCCCATCCCCCTTCTTACCTAGTTTAAAGCCCTCTCAATGAGCCCTGCCACCTCCTGGCCCAGGATCCGTTTTCCCCTAAAAGATAGGGACCCGTCTGTGGCCATCAGGCCGGGTGTCAAGTAAAGTGCCCCATGGTCGAAAAACCCAAGATTTCTGTCTTGGCACCAGCCCCTGAGCCACGTGTTTAACAGGTGGGCTTTTCGTGTCCTCTCTATACCCCTCCCTGCCATTGTAGGGATGGACGTAAACACCACCTGCACTCCCGCTCCATCCACTAACTGTCCCAGTCCCCTAAAGTCTCGTTTAATAGCCCTCAGGCTTCTCTCTTCAATGTCATCACTACCTGCCTGGACTATCAAAAGAGGGTAATAGTCAGAGGGGCGAACCAGGTTGGGAAGCTTCCTGGCAACGTCCCTGACCCTGGCCCCAGGGAGGCAGCAGACTTCCCTACGGGTAGGGTCAGGCCGACAAATAGGGCCCTCTGTTCCCCTGAGGAGAGAGTCTCCCACAACAATCACCCTTCTGTCTTTCTTGGTGGAGGCAGTCCTGAGGCGTGGAGTCGACCTCCTCGCCCTAGTCATCCTCCTGGGTACACTTGCTACCTCTTCCTCACCCACCGGTCTCTCAATCTCCAGGGCCTCAAACCTGTTGCGTAAGGGCACCTGGGAAGGTGGGGCCAGAAGGGGAGGGCATCGCCTGCGATGTCGAGCAGGGACCTTTTTCCATTCCTCCTCAACTGCCAGATCCCCAGTATGGTAATTACCAGTATGGTAATATGTACATCGTTTGAATAAAAATTTCTGAAGAAAGCTTTTACATTACATTTACATTACATTACTAATGAGGCTACTCCTTTTTTTTTTTTTTTAATATTGTTATTATCATTTTAGGAAAAGGAAATGTTTACTGACTAATGACTTCTGATCAATTATGTAAGTTTTTTGACCTACCCATGTTTTATATTCATGCAGGCCAAAAAGCTTAAGGTTTAATTGTTTAATGGTATTAAGCAACTTCACTAAGTCAAGACAAGAGGGGAATTATCTTTACAAGAAATATACAGAATGGTGTGTAATATTCATTTCTAGCTCATAACTAGCTTGCTTGCCTGGAGAAAAAAACCCCCTTTACTTGCGCATGCCAGAGATGAATCTTTTGGGCATTTAAATAAGTGGGTTGGCAATGACAAAGCTATTCTGTTGCAAACGAACAACTCTCCTTACTCCCAGAGAAGAGATTTAAGATCAAAAAAATGTTATTCCTTTTCACATGGAAAGCAAACTTAGATCTTATGTATATTAATAAATAAATAAATAAAATGAATAAAATGCACAAACAAAACTACCTTTTATTATAAACATGATTGCTGAATTGTTCTGTAAATAAAAACATACTTTTTAGATTTCCTACTAAAAATGAGAAAGAATACTGAAAGTAAAAGTGCCATTGTTAAAGAACTTGAATCTCAAATATTTTCAGAATTAAATAAAATTAAAGAATGCTACCGTATTTTCTGAAATAAGTTTCATTAAGAAAACCACACAGATAAATCTGAATGCCTTTATACATTTTATTTTGAAGCAATTTTTATTTATTTTCCTAAGAACAAAAGATATTTTGAAAAACTGTCATGATGACTTTGTTAGAAATTTCTCATAAAATGCCATTTTTGCTTTAAATTTCTCTAAAACATAAATTGAAAAATCACTACCATCTCTGATAAGATGACTGACTTTTTCTTTTTTAGGAAAAATATCATTAAAAATTACTTCTACGATGGTTAACATATTCCCAGTCATCTAAAAGAAAGAGGTTGCTACAGCATTGCAGAGGTGTTGAGCAGGACAGGAAATGGTGATTGAGGGAAACAGAGCTGCTTGTGAGTGATGGAAACCACAAAACATCTGGAGTTAGGGACCCTGTCTGAGCCACTAATGAGCAGACACAGGTATGTCTCTGAATAAGACAGGATAATAAGTTGCTGGAGCTGTGGCACCGAGGCTTTGATATTTCTGTATTCATATGCTTTCCAGTTCTTCCTGAGTGAGTCTAGGGAAGAGGTAATGCTTACAGCATGTGGGCTAAACAGCCTCGCCTATGTTCTGTGTACTAAACCCCCAAATTTTAGGTAAATTACAAATTAAGTATAAATTGTAATTCAACTCTTGACCCTCTGAAAAGGAAAACAGTTGAGTATTTCAAGGTAGTCTGCAAAATTCCTTGCGAACTCCCCAAATACTTTCACATTCATGGAAGAGAACTGAATTTGGTAGTGTAAGTAACAATGTAAGATATTGCCTTTGCTCCAAGGTATGCAGTGTTTAGCAATGCTCCATCTCATAAAAAAGAGATTAATGTTCTGATGTTTTCAAAACTAAGAACATGTAGAGAGGAAAACTGTCATAATTTATGTTTATCTTAAACCTATAATACTTCTAGTTTTAACAAATTCCAGGAATCTGTTTTTAGTGTAGAAGGAAGCATATAGTTTTCAAGTTTGTAGATAAAACTTTAGGTATATGAATAATGTGTAATTTAAAATAAATAAATAAATAAAAATCCCTGAAAAACAAAACAAAACAAAAACAAACAAACAAACAAACAAACAAACTCCTCCTCCATCATTTAGTTCCTAAAATTTCCTAATTTGAGCTTGCTTTAAGATTGTTTTATCTGGGACCGAAAATGCCAGCAGCTTTATCAAACTTTTTATATATGCTACATAGAGTTTTATAAAACTTAAGTTTAGGAACATAATGCTTGTGAACACTGTTGTTTGATAGTATATAGGTACTATTTGGATTTTTGTTGTTGTTGTTTCCTTGTTATGTTCTTCATATTTTGTGATCACTCTGTTTCAAAGCCTGACATATTTTTCTTATCCCAATTAATAAAGCAAAACGTAACTGGTCAGTCTGTTGAAATAATTTATTCACTGAGAAATTAAGTATGGCAATTAAATAGAGAAAGTTACTCTTAAACTCTTGCCATTTAGGTTAAAATCTTGTATTTACACTATTTAGACAGGGAAAATCTTCTCTCTGGACATGCTGTGTGATATACAGGAATTCTGTACAGACAGGATATCACTTCATTTTTCATAAAGATTCTGGTTTTGTTGTTGTTTGAAAGGTTATCTATTCCTACTGGTTGTTATGCAAAAGGAGCCATCACAGCTCCTCTTACATGCTACGTATAATTATTAGTCTAACCTCCAATAAGGACTAATTTGTAAGACAGTGAAGTTAGTAGAGTTTCCATTTCCTTTCCTTGGGTTTCAGAATAGACCCTTAAAAAACACATTTAAAAGTGGGTGAGCTCTTCACGTTGGTCTTTGTAATAAAAAGGTTTAAATATATATATATATATATTCAAAAGTGAAAATTAATTTGTACTTATTGGCACTCAGATATTATGGTAAGATGTTTATTAGAGACACTTAAAGAATAAGTAAAAGAAAACAAACAAAAAAGAAAACAAAGCTTCACTTTCAGAATCTGATATAATTTTTCCTACGGTAGTGATAGATGCTTGTTACAGTACACTTAAGAACAGGAGCAAAGGCTTGTGAAGCTGTGTTCCTCAGCCTGTTTGAACCAAGCATGCATAATGTCTGTCTGATACACCTGCAAAGTAAAGATGTCAGATGAAGTAGGCACAAAGACTACAACTAAAGAATGTCAGAAAGCCAGCGGAAATATCATCAGACAGAGAAGATAATCTGTCCCACACTGTTAAATTTTAAATACTGAAGTCTGCTTTAGCTTATCCTCTCTTTTCAGCTGCTGAAAAAGCATAATGCTTAGGAAGGGTGCTGCTTTGGCTTCCTGACTTGTGAAGGTCACACCCCTTGATATTATTCCATGTGTGCTGGCAAGCTGGCAAGCATTATTTGTACCAGCACAAATGATTTGTGGAAGGTCCAGAAACCTCTTAAGCCATGCTTCAAAATCTTCAGTGCAACTTAATGATGCACGGGGCTTCTGTTCTTCCTGTGCCTCTGGACAGGGGATGGCAATGCAGGGGTGGAGAGGAAGGGTTAGGTTCTGGCTGCAGCCACTGGTTCTGATGACAGCAGATCCCTGCTGCAGAATTCCATGTATATTCCATGTATTTGAGATAAGGCCCTTTATGCTACATTAGCTGACCCTTTACACTACACTAGCTAACCCTTTCTACAGCTTATCCCTTGTGTATACAGTTGTACTAGGCCAAGGTAAAGGTCTCCTCTGTCTATTTGTGGCCTATGGCAGATGATTAGAAAGCAGCAAAGACCTTCCCACTGACCCCATTATCTGGCTGATGGTGTTTCTGATACTTCCTGCCCCTGAGGCTGCATCCGTAGCACCATGCTTAGTACACCTAGGCAGACATTTCTTCAGTGAATTTGTGTAATCACTTTTGAACTCTTGGTGTTCACTTTCTGTAACAATGAATGTAATTGTCTGATTATACTGTGTTTTTCTAATTTTATATCAGTGATTTAGCAAACTGTTAGGAAAAATGGAGAATAAATGTTGCCTATTTGTTTTCTGCAAGGCATCTAACTTCATACATGCTTTGTATATCATCCATCACTCATAGTTTATCTAAACAACAGATCCGGGATGTTTAATTTTAGTCAAATGGAAACTCCCCACACATTTGATCTGTTCTGTCACTATATTTACAGTTGTTCTTCTATAGGTTTTTGAGCTATAGGCAGTTTCCAAGAAGTAGACCCAACAGAAATTCAAATGAAATAACAAAATCCTTTCCCTTACTTTCCTTTCCCACAACATTTTCCTTGATTTTTTGACCACTCCCAAACAGCAATCTGATATTTTCGTAGAATCATCCGTAATGATACAAAGACCTCTATCCTGAATGTTAATATTTTTTAGAGCTCATTACTCTGTATTTGTAATTTTAATATTTTTTCTCTTCATGTGCATTACTACACATTTATCAATTTCGTATTTCATATGCCATTTTCATCACACAATTGTTCACAACTGTAGGATCATTCTAAGGTTCTTTGTAGTCTCTTTTAATTTATTGTCAGCAGACAGTTGTCACCTCCCTATTTCCTCCTTTTTTTTTTTTTTTAATCATTATTTGTGAGTAGTTTTAATTGCATTGTACATAGCACAGTTGCCTGAAATGCTCTGTAGGAAATCTATATTGTAAAAAAGCTTACTTCTTTGCAGCTTTGCTTTCCTATTTTTCCTATTCTTTCCTGAAACCTTGCTATTAATCTACGATACAACTACCCTCCTCTTGCAATGACAATTTAGTTTAAGAATTGTTAACTTTTCCATTAAAAGTTTATCAGAAATCTGAGCAGTCTATATCATCCCAATAAATGTTGTCATAGAACTTGAATAGATTTCAAGGAATCATGACTTCCTTCAGTGAAAGTTGTTTGGAAAGTTGAATTTTTCCTATGGCATCATTCTTCAATTTACATAGTTCCATTGTTGGCTTTTTTCGATCACCTTATTCAGTGCAGAAATCAGTGCTGCTGGTCTGTAGTCTTATCTTGTGCAATTTTGGTCCCTTCAAACAATGGATTATGTATGACAAGCAGTAATCTGATCCATATTTTATCTCTTTTAGATTTTTGGGTTGACCTGAATTTTGTTTTCATATATTTTATTTTATTTTATTTTATTTTCTGTTATTTTCTGTTTTTTTTTTTTTTTTTCTGTTATTATTCTGTTCATTTCATTGCTTTATCCTGAAAACTATTCTACTGACACTTCAATTTAAAACATTTTATCAAAGTTCTGCCTTGTAAAGAGGAGGAAGAAATTAAAATTTTCCTAAAATCATTTATGCTTTCTGACCTAAATCTCCATGAATTGATGTGAACCGTCAGTCTAAGAACTACTCTGCAGATATAGAATATTTGGGTTAAAAGTGAAACATTTGAAATACAAATGCAATGAGACTTTCAGATATTTATCAGCATATCTGACTGAATCAAATACTTTAACACACTTTGCTTGTTTGTTTGTTTGTTTCCTATTTGCTTATAAAGTGTAACCTTGGGTTGTAAAGTTTGCAGGGTTGCTGTGGTATCCTATAAGTATAGTTAATGCATGAGATCATTTTTGCATTCTTATCATAGTTTCAAAGGAATTTAAGCAATGCTATTCAGAAATACAGGGCAGATTTAGAGTATGACTTGCAGAAGATACTACTCTACCTTCTATATAATTAACACTTGTGACACTAAATTCTTTCTGCCTCTCTTTGCTCTCTTCTGTTAACACATTTTTATGTTCTTTTTCTTAGAAGTTAGCTTATCAAAAATATTATCTCATATTCAAATGACTGGCTTTCTGGAAGTAGAGTATATAATCAACTTCTAATGGTATCACACATATTTGATCATTATAACTGCCTTATTGGGACCAAATATTAACTTTTATTTTTCAAGAGAAATTACAAATCTGATCAAAGGATTATTACTAATGTTGTTCTTGACCCACAAAACTACCCTTCAACCCTTCTGTAAGAACAAAATCACAGAAATGCTCTATGCATAGAGAGAGCATCAAAGAAAGGCCAGCTACACTATATACTGTCTTCCACATTACACTGTTCTTTAGACATCAGCTTTACTTTTTATGCAGTTACACTTTTATCTGTTCCTAATGGCTCTGATCTATTTATCACTTTCACATAACAAAAACAACAATAGTCCACTGGGACACACCCTCCTTATTCATTTGTGTCCTTAGCAGAGGCTTAAATAGAACTGGAGATTTTAATATCTCCTATATCCATCTGATTATTATCATTATTTTTATGTTAAGTTAATAAAAAAATACAAGGTAGCAAAGACCATGATATGCATGGTTAAATGACAGATGTCTGGCATGACCCATCAACCCATGTTTCCTAATCCTGCTTGTTATTATTGCACAGCTTTTCTCTGGTGTGGAGGTGTGGTTTTTTGTTTGTTTGTTTGTTTGTTTTGTTTTGCGTTTTTTTTTTCCCCACTTTTTTTGTCATTGAAGGTTACATCAAAGAGTTGATCAGTCAGTACATGTGTTATTGCTACAAACTGCAAAAGATATGTCCAACATTCATAGCAATAGTGATTTTTTTCCCAAATAATTCATGGGGGGTACTATATTTATGCCATATAATTGGGGGTACTATATTCATGCCATAATTTTAGTCATTAACCTCCAGTACTAGAGATTTTAAATCAAGTCCCCATTCTGACAAAACACATTATTCTTTTTCTTCAACAAATCATTCTTCAACAAATCATTTCACCTTGTTTTGCCTCAGTTGCCCACTGTCAAAAAACAGCAGTATTTCCTAACTCTCAGCATGATAATGAAGTCTTTGCTGATATGTTATTTATTAATGTGACTCAGAGACACTTCTAAATATTTTCATATACAGAGATTCTCATCACTACTTGAAACACTTTAATTATCAGCATTTTGTTAGCATCACAGTCAGATGATATTTTTTCTAAGTATAAATGTTTTTGACAGCTGATGCAACATCGCTTATAGCCAAGAAATATATATATAAATAATATATATATAAATATATATAAATATATATATAAAAAAGACAAAGAAAGCTGTGTTTTTACTTTTACATGATTTACAAAAAAAAAAAAAAAAAATTGATTCTGAAGATAAAATAATCAAAAAGTCAAAATTAGTATTGTTTGTCCATCTTAAACACGATTTCCATATCACCGTGCTTCCTTTCCTTCTATTCAACTCCACCATAGTGTATTTCTCATTCTACTTTCCTTCTCTGTTTCCCTGCTGGCACTTGTATTCTGGAAGAGTTTGGATTCCACACTCCTCCTTTACATTTTTAATCAGATTCCACTTGCTATATGCTGCCTTCTCAAAAGTCTAGCCTGATCTAAATTTCCATGAGTAAAAAGCCTTAATGTTTTTGTCTTAATTTAAGACAAAGAATGCACCTCTACAATTAAAACCTTACACCACATGCAAAGTATTCCTCTGTGTAAAGGCAAAGTAAAACATATCGACTTTTTTTCGACTTTTTTTTTTTTTTTTTTTTAATTTGCAATGTATTGGTAAATGATAGCCACGTTATTGCTGCTACATTGGCCTGGAATCCCTTTTGTCTTTAATGACATAATTGGTGATTAATGACATAAGGGTGGCGGTGAGGGGAAGCTGCTGTTAAACTACAGACATGGTACTTCTGAACTGTTGCTGTCTTATGATTGTTCCGGACCTACTGTTACGGATTGTCTGGAACAGGTAGAGAGACAATCAATGTAGGCCACAAGTGGAAAAGAAGCAGAGAGAATTTAACTCTTTCTGAACAAAATTCTTAATGTATTCTCTGTCCTCTGCAGCTCTGGTTACCTAAATGGCTTCTCTAAAGTCTTTGAAATTAGCCAGTCCCTAAGTGACATCCGTTTAGGGATTAGCTAGTCATGTAAGGATCAGTGTCTAAGTATGAGCTTGTTCCCTCTTGAACCCATCTGTCATTTTTCTGAGATAATACATTAATTTCCATGGCAACAGCTTGTAATGTTACCAATAGGATTATTATGACTTTACTGCAGGATCAAGCAAAAAGAAGCTGGACTGGTCTGGAATAAACTCTTATCCAAGCACAGGAAGTCTGAAATAGTTGGAAAGCTGTTATAAAAACCATAGTTAAGTCTCCTTTGCTATCTGCTTCATTAAAATAAGTGGCAAAAAATAAGCTAAATGTAGTGAGAACTGTTACCATTTGTAAACATTATGTCCACTTGATTGGCTTTATTCCAGGTTTTGCTAGAGTCCAGAAGATAAGCAGCCCTGGCCTAAATCCATTACTGCTTTTTAAATAATTAAAAAATTGCAGTCTGTTATCCCAATATTAACACATTATGCAATGTTCTAAATATAGCTGATTTTAACAATATAACAAAAAAAATAAAAGCATTTTAATTTCAACACAATTTACCCCACCCCTGGAGGTGTTCAAGGCCAGGCTGGATGGGGCCTTGGCCAACGTGTTCTAGCGGGTGGCACCCCTGTTTGTAGCATGGGGGTTGGAGTTAGATGATCTTTAAGGTCCCTTCCAACCTGAGCCATTCCATGATTCTATGATGTGAAACACACACATTAAAATTATATTACAACTGCTTGATATTTTAACAAAATTAATTTTAACAGAGTTATTCCCTTCCCTTCAAAGCACTGTACATCTTTCATTTAATATTGTGGGTTAGGTGACCCAGATTTGCAGGGAAAAATGAGCTGTTGGAACCTTCTTAGAAATTCAAGATCTTTCGGAAGCCTTAAGTGAAATATGGCCAAAAAAAATATGTTATTTATGGATGGGATTTAGATAAAGTTATTTGGTATATTAATCTTCATATACTGGCTTAATTGCTGAGTTCCCAAATAATGTAATTATATCATTCTAATTCATTGATTGAAATCTACCCATTAGTGGCAGGGTATTTAGTGAGACACTGGCTTTGGCTCCCAGATAAACAAGTTTCACAAATAAACTTCATACTGAATTAATAGCAGGAGACTGCTTTTTATTTGTGGTGGAATCTTTGTATGTGTCTCTACAGGATTTTATTATTGTCACTATTGTTGTCATTGTTGCTGCTATTTCCATGTTGTTATTACTACTTTCCATGAGCTGAAATAGCATATATACTGAATAGTATATATACTAGTTAAACACTCTCAAGAACTAACCAACCTGACAGCTGTCTACAATAAGATGACTGACTTGGTGGATGAGAGGAGAGCAGCAGATGCTGTTTACATTGATTTTAGTAAGATTTTTGACACTGTCTCCAGTAACATTCTGATAGGCAAAGTAATGAAATAAGGGATAGATAAACAGACAAGCAGGTGGACTGAAATTGACAGAAGTGCCATGCTCACAGGACTGTGATGAGTGGTACAAGGTCCAGCTGGAGGCCAGTCTCTAGTGCAGTACCTCATGTGCAGAGGCTCATGCTGTTTAACATCTTCATTAATGTCTTGGATAATGGGACAGAAGATGCAAATTGGGAAGGAGTAGTTGATAGACTGGTGTCACAGAAAGAGTAGTGCATTTTGCTCATAAGAGAGAAGCAGTAATGTGTTATATTGAAAGGGAAATGCCAAGTAGTGCCCCTGGGGAGGAATAAACCCACACAGGTAAAGCAACTTGGCAGATAGGTCTGGGAGGTCCTGGCAAGCACTAAGCTGAGGATGTGCCTTGGCAAAGAAGATTGATGACTGCATTAGGCAGAGCCCTGACAGCTGGTCAAGGGAAGTGGTCCTTCCTCTCTGCTCAGGCCTGGTGAAACACATCTGGGATTTCAGGTCCAGGTCTGGGCTTCCCTTGCACAAGAGAGACATGGACTTACTGAAGCAAGTTCAGGAACAGGAAAGAGCCACAAAAATTATTAAGTAACTGGGCAATCTGACAATGAAGGAGAGTCTGAGACAATTGGGACTGTATCTTTTTGTGACTGACCTTTTTGGACTTCAGCAAGGCTTTCGACACGATTTCCCATAGAATACTACTGAACAAAATGTCCAGCATAGAGCTTTAAAAAAAACATCATACGATGGGTGAGCAATTGGCTGACGGGCAGGGCTCAGAGGGTTGTGGTAAATAGGGCCACATCAGGCTGGCGGAAGGTCTCTAGTGGGATTCCTCAAGGGGATCTTAGGGCCAGTCCTTTTCAATGCCTTTATAAATGATTTGGATGTAGGGCTAGACAGTGTTTTGCGCAAATTTGCTGACAACACCAAACTTGGAGGAGTTGTAGACTCGGATGAGGGTGGAAAGGCCTTGCAGAGAAATCTGGACAGGTTGGAGAGCTTCGCGATCACCAACCGCATGAAGTTTAACAAAAGCAAGTGCTGGGTCCTCCACCTGGGATGCGGCAACCCTGGCTATACGTACAGACTGGGCGATGGGACACTGGAGAGCAGCCCCGCAGAGAGGGATCTGGGGGTCGTGGTTGAATATGAACCAGCAGTGTGCCCTGGCAGCCAGGAAGGCCAACCGTATCCTGGGGTGCATCAAGCACGGCATCGCTAGTAGGGCAAGTGAAGTGATTGTCCCTCTCTACTCTGCGCTGGTGCGGCCTCACCTTGAGTACTGTGTGCAGTTCTGGACACCAAAGTACAAAAAGGACATTCAACTGTTGGAGAGCGTCCAGAGGAGGGCGACGAAGATGCTGAAGGGCCTGGAGGGGAAGACTTATGAAGAGCGGCTGAGGTCACTGGGCCTGTTAGCCTAGAGAAGAGGAGGCTGAGGGGGACCTCATCGCGGTCTACAACGTCCTCGCGAGGGGGAGTGGAGAGGTGGGTGACCTATTCTCCATAAACACCAGTGATAGGACCTGCGGGAATGGGGTGAAGCTGAGGCAGGGGAAGTTCAGACTAGATATCAGGAGGAGATTTTTCACTGAGAGGGTGGTTGCGCACTGTAACAGGTTCCCCAGTGAAGTAATCACTGCACCAAGTCTGTATGAATTTAAGAAATGTTTGGACTGTGCACTTAGTCACATGGTCTAAACTTTTGGGTAGACCTGCGTGGTGCAAAGAGTTGGGTGTGATGATCCTTATGGGTCCCTTCCAACTCGGAATATTCTATGATTCTATGATTCTATAATTATCAGTAATAACCCTTATTTCTACATACAGCAAATCTCATGAGATTTAACACCCAAACCAATTTTTTTTTTGTGCTATCCCTAACATTAGTACCCAAATAGGGGTCTGGAAAACAAAACAAATGTCCAAACCTTGAGGGTCACCATCTTTCCTGTACTGACTACTGCCCATTTTGCTCCACCTTACATCACTAGCAGTTAGAATAGGGATTAACCTAGATCACAGGCCTTCCTGTTCTGAATCTATTGCTCTTTCTTTTTTAATTTTCTGCCTGTTGCCTAGGTATTATGTACAATTCCAGTACTTAGCAAACTATTCCCAACACCTATTTTTTTCCAATAAATTTGCTTCCTTTATGAAGTCCAGGTTCATAACTACCTATGGATATTTTATGAAACTTGCAACACCTTCTTCTTTGCTACAGTTTTGAATATTTCCTTTGAGTTTATTCCACACCTCCAGATCTTCTTGTGAGTGTGTCTGATTGCCCACTGTGTCCTGTTCCCTAATGAGATTTGTTCTCTCCACTTCAGTGTCTAAGATCATAGTCCCAAAGCTCTATAGCTTATTGTGGAAAGCTTGACTTCTAAATACATATGTTTCTTTGTGACTTTTCAACCTGTTCCTCTCCTAACAGGATTTCCAATATAATTTCCCCATCTGTTACTTCTGTTCAGGGGTAAGAAATTATTTCACTTTGTCAATCTTCTATTCCACAGCAAACAAGATTCACTGAAATAGTAAGTCCATGGGGACAAATTTGTTATCTATACCATGGCCTATTCTAGCATAGCCTGTTGCCTAAGATTTGTTAAAGAATTACTGTCTGGGGGAATTCTAGATTAAAGTAGTCTTCTAGATTAAAATAAAAGCAATTATGTAGTAGCATCAGAAAGAAGATTTAATTATGTAATTTGTAACCCTAAGCACAGGGATAATCAGGAGAAGGAAGGGGAGTAGGAAGAAGGTGAGACAAAAAGGTTTCAAGTAAGAATCAGCTGATGCACTCTTTAGATATCAACTTCAGAGTGAAGATTTTCAGTCACTTATTTGGTAATTGCTGTAATTACTTTATCTCTTCAGTCTCATGCACAGATGTTAACTTCAGGTTTCTTATGGAAATATACTACTAGTGCTCTTCCATATAAAATTTGAAATATTTGGAGATAATACAGTACACTTATTTCAGTGGAATAATGTTTAGGTAGTGGCCACAGATCGTTCACATGGAGTGACCACAGCTCATTGAACCTGGTGGCCTGGTATATATTAACATCTTCTCCCATTCTTGGGGGGGGGGGGGGGGGGGGGGGGGGGGGGGGGGGGGGGGG
>NC_048894.1:75731023-75735962 GCF_011077185.1 Oxyura jamaicensis
TTCCTTTCACCCCTTCAGGATAGTTTTCTTCTAATAAAGAAAGCAACAGAAGCAAACTTTACAATTTCCTTAGGTTCAGCCAGTCAAGCTGTTACTGCTGATGCTGAAGTGGCTGCTAAACTAAAGAGCATCACTCATCTTTTCCTCTTACTTTGTACCCCATTCTATGATCATGGTATATATTGTCCTTGTGAGATCTTTACTTTGGATCCAGCTGCCCATGAAAGTGCAGCTGCTACCTTGACTTATGTCCATCTTTCCATGGTATTCACAGTAAATGACCCTATGGCTGCAAGCCACAGATACTCAGCAAAGACTGCTGCTTTCACCACTCAAAATACAACTACCAGGATGCACCATGACTTCCGTGGTTTTCACACAGCCATCTGGGAATTTTTTTATTTCACAGCCATGGCAGCCATCCCAACAGAAACGTCTGCTCCAGGGTTCCCTGATATCTTGCCATCTGACAACGTGGTTGTCAGGATGCTCTGTCTTGCTATCCTTCCCAGGAGATCAGCTCCAGGTTCCCTCCAATATTTTAGCTGAAGCTGCAGCCCTCTTCTGCCAGTATATCAGCCAGGGAAACCTTGACAATCAGCCCCATACTATTGCTCCTGTGAACTGCAGCTGCTTTATCCTTTCATCTTCTGCTGAGAAATGTCCTGCCCATCCTTTCGATCCCTCTTACTGCGCCTTGTCATTAGATGTCTGGCCTTACCTGCTAGGCTTCTATTGTCTTTTTTTTTTTTTTTTTCCCTACCTTTCTGTGCCAGACTCTCTAGCCTTCCACAGAGACTGTATCTCCTTTCAGCCTTCCACAAAGTGAGCTAAAATGCTGAGCTTGAATAGTCTTCCCTTCCTGAAACATTTTTTTCATCTGTATATAAGGTGTTTCTTCTCAGTTATCACTGTTCTCTTTTCCAGATCCAGAACAGAGGTCTATCCAGATAGTCTTTGTTGATAAATCTTCCAGTTTTCTTAATCCATTCTCACTTGTGCCCTCAATTTGGGAAAATAATAGATCTGAGAGTAGACCTGTCCATATCTTTTGCATAGGTCAACAAAGAGATGATTATCTCTATATCACTGCAGAAAATATTTTGCTGAGGTTTAGGTACTCTTACAAATATTATGTCAAGGTGTTTTGGAATTGCATCAGTTGAAATCAGTACAAAATAAGAAATCGGTAAATAAAAGGTGAGTTAATAAAATAGAATCTCATCTGTCCCAAAATATCACCAATTAAAACTTAACATTTCCTTTTCTTGTAGGAAATGTTTTTAAGGATTCACACCTCTAATACTGTCACTCTTTTCTGCTAAATGCCCTGCAGACAGTCCCAAGGAGGCTTACCACTAGTTGATGTACTGACACTTATCTAACACATTAAATACTTGCCCATTTCAGATTATATTCTGCAAGAGTTTAAGTTTATTTCTGGATCAATATTTTGCTAGTATTTTGAATATTAAAAAATATATATAAGATTGTTGATGTGTCAGTGGCTGTGCACTGAACAAAGTAAAAGAAAAGTAATGTCAGCATACTGTAGATCTTTTCCACATAAGAAATTTTGAGTGATGTTATACACTTTACTTGCTGAAATGAATTTAGCATTCTGCATACCAAATATCAGCTCACCCTTTCTGGCCTTATGTAAGAGAACAGTGTTGTGCTTCAGCAAGTGTCTTTGTGCCAATTACTGAATTAATGAGATTTACAAACAAATTTCTTTCTCTGCTTCTCCTTCATTGTATTTAAACACGCACACATACGTATCTCATCTGTAGACAACAACAGATCAGAAGGAGACGTTTGTGAGGCTGTGTGATATTTTGAGTTGTCAATGTTTATTTAAAGGTTAAATATTTTAATATCTAACACCAGTTGTCTCTCATTTCCCCCCCCACCCCCCCCCCAAGGCCAATTTTTCAAAAGTTCTTGGCACATCAGATTTCTATGGAAACTAAGTGGATTCTTATAGAATCATAATATTCCGAGTTGGAAGGGACCCTTAAGGATCATTGAGTACAACTCCTGGCACCACACAAGTCTACCCAAAATTTTAGACCATGTGACTAAGTGCACAGTCAAAATGCTTCTTGAATTCAGACAGGCTTGGTGCAGTGATATTGCTGAGTGTTTTAGATTGAGTCCATTTTTATTTGGAAGCTTCCCTGTACAGTTAAATCTTACATTTCCCCTTAAAAGTTTCGAATCACCTTAAAATTGCATATCCAAAAATACATTATTTTTCTCTTTATACCAAAGCAAGTCTACTGATCTCAACACATTTTATACCTGCATAACAATCTAGTTTTCCTACATTTTTTTTGTGAGTTAATAAAAGGTAGTTTAAGAATGATAGTGAGAATTCTTATGTTGTGTTTCCTTGAATATATATATACACACTGGGCTGGAGAGCTGCCCATTGAAAGGGTTCAGGCTGGTGAGGTGGCGTGGGTAGGGATTAGTCAATGGCAAGTTGATTATGAGTCATCAATGTGTCCTGGCAACCAAAAGGACCAACCATATTCTGGGGTGCATCAAGAACAGTAAACAGCATTGCTAGCCAGTTGAGGGATGTGATTGTCCTGCTCTGCTCTGCACTGCTGCAGTCTCACCTAAAGCACTGTTTGCAGCTTTGGGCACCACGATATATGAAGGACATAAATCTATTAGTGTCTTAAAGAGGGCTACAAAGATGTCTAGAGGGCAAGATGCATGAGGAGTGGCTGAAGCCAGTTGAATTGTTCAGCCTAGAGAAGAGGAGACGGGAGACCTTACGATGGCCTACAGTTTCCTCAAAAGGGGAGCAGAGGGGCAGGTGCTGACCTCTGCTGGCCTACAGTTTCCTCAAAAGGGGAGCAGAGGGGCAGGTGCTGACCTCTGCTCTTTGCTGACAGTGACAGGACCCACGGGAATGGCATGGAGCTGCAATAGGTGACATTCAGTCTAGATGTTACGAAAAGTTCTTCACTGAGTGAAGGTTGGTTGGCCCGTTGGGAGCAGGCTCCCTAGGGCAGTGGTCACACAACAAGCTTGATGAAGTTCTGGAAGTGTTTGGACAATGCTCTCAGACACGGGGTCTGATTTTTGGGTGATCCTGTGTGGAGCCAGGAGTTGGACTCAATGATTCTTGTGGGTCTTTTCCATCTGAAGATATTCTATGATTCTATTCTATGTTTAGTTAGGTAATGTCTCAAATGTCTCAGAAGGTTACCTAACCACCACTAATCAAATAATCACTTTAGTAATATAATTGATAATTAAAAGAATAAATATTATTAACTTCTATGATATAAATATTATTTTTATCACTACAGATGAAAGTTTTTGCACAAGGAAACCTAAGAAATACAATGATTCACACCTGTAAAATTGAAGAAGGTTAAGACAAATAGTGCTTCCCAAAAGAGAGTATGTTCTCTTAGAAATCTGGGTGTAGTCAATCTATGTCAAAGGATTTCATTAAATTAAACATAGATATGTAAATTTAAATTATATCTATATATTAATGTAAAACATATATATGAAATTGTGAGTAAATCTGGTACATTTTGGTGCATGCCATGTTGACAGTGATAAATATTGGTGGTGACATTAAGTATTATTAGTCTACTTTAAAAAAAAAAGCATAGGAAGAAAAAGAAGCAGTCACTGTGTAAGAGATCTATTGCCTTCTAGTAGACTACTCCAGCAGTACTGTCAGCTCAGTCAGTGCAAAGCGGAATGCATCAGCTCTTAATTTTTATTTTACTTCAATGAAAAATACTCAAGTACATAATGAAGCTGCCCTATAAACAGCAATATCTCTCCTCCTTCTACTTTTTCCTATGATTGGTTTTGATACTGCATAACATAAGGAAATGGAGATTCCTATACTCTAGAATAAGTATTAAGTTAAAAAACATCTTAAGAAGCTCAACTCAGGGCTTAAGACTGTAGCAGAAAAAGAAAAGCACAAACGGATTCAGGAAAAAGAATTTATATTTCTTAGGAAAATCACTGCTAATCCCTCAGCTTTTCTTTAGCCCCATGCCTTAAGACCTGACCAAGTGTTTTTTAAAAAAATAATCCCAAATTATACTTTACTTCTGTATGCAGATAAATCCCACATAAAAGCAACATCCATTATAACTGCTTAAAATATTCTTTGTTCCTCAGTGACCTTATAATATATGACAAGATATGTTGAGTTATAATATTTTGTTTGCGATCCATACATCTGGCTGCTGTTTTGTAAATATGATGTTCAAGCATTCTATTTTTAATGATATTTTAAAGCCTATAACAAAACTTTGCATCATTATTTAACATACTCTTTTGTTAGGATTACATAAACCGTCTTCTAGATGGTTATTCAAAACTGGAGAAATACAAGCTGATTTGATGTTTTGAACTAGTTGTTTTTGAAAAGCCTTTGGTTTCATTAAACTTTTTTTTTTTTTTTTTTTTTTTTTGTACAATCCCATTTTATCGGATATAACAATTGTTTCTTGGTTTGTTTTTCTTACATGTTTCTTGTCAGAATCTTTTAGTACATATTTTTCTATCCATCAGTGGAACCTAAATTCACCTTATTCTGAGACAGGAACCTCAACAACAACTACTACCATAAAATGGTAAAATAATTAGAAGACAGTGACTGAAACTCTTAATGGTATCTCTAATTATCACATATCCTTAACAGAGTCACATTCCTCCATCTACAGAACAGGAAAAGAATCTGTGGCTTGTGAACATTTACAAAGGTAATAGCGTAACTTGCATTTAGCACAATGAGCACTGAACACTTGCAGAATGCACATACCAAGAAAAAAAAAAAAAGAAAAAAAAAGCTTTTCTTTCTCTTTCTTTCTTTCTTTCTTTCTTTCTTTCTTTCTTTCTTTCTTTCTTTCTTTCTTTCTTTCTTTCTTTCTTTCTTTCTTTCTTT